>NW_004444057.1:8602898-8622686 GCF_000243295.1 Trichechus manatus latirostris | reverse complement strand
GTTTGATTGTATTCAGGCAACTTCTTAGCTTTGGTTTAGTCCAGTTGTGCTGACTTCCCCTGTAGTGTGTGCTGTCCTTACCTTCACCTAAGATAGTACTTGTCTACAATCTAGTTAGTAAATAACCCTCACCCTCCCTCCCCACCGTCATAAACATCAAAGAATGTTTTCTTCTGTGTCTTTTCTTGAGTTCTTATAATAGTGGTCTTATACAATATTTGTCCTTCTGTGACTGACTACAGTCACTCAGCGTAATGCCCTCCAGATTCTTCCATGTTATGTTTCATGGCTTCATCATTGTTCTTTATTATTGCATGGTATTCCATTGTGTGGATATACCGTAATTTGTCTATCCATTCGTCTGTTGATGGGCACCTAGGTTGTATCCATCTTTTTGCTATTGTGAACGGTGCTGCAATGAACATGGGTGTGCATATATCTATTCGTGTGACAGCTCTTATTTCTCTAGGAGATATTCCAAGGAGCATGATACCTGTATCGTATGGTACTTCTATTTCTAGCTTTTTAAGGAAGTGCCAAATTGATTTCCAAAGTGGTTGTACCATTTTACGTTCCCACCAATGGTGTATAAGTGTTCCAGTCTCTCCACAACCTCTCCAGCATTTATTATTTTGTGTTTTTTGGATTAAGGCTAGCCTTGTTGGGGTGAGATGATATCCCATTGTAGTTTTGATTTGCATTTCTCTATTGGCTAATGATCATGAACATTTATTCATGTCTGTTAGCTGCCTGAATATCTTCTTTTGGCCTGTTCATATCCTTTCCCCTTTTTTTAATTGGGTTACTTCTCTTTTTTTGTTGAGGTTTTGCAGTATCTTGTAGATTTTAGAGATTAGACACTGATCAGATTTGTCATAGCCAAAATTTTTTTTCAGTCTGTAGGGTTGTCTTTTTACTCTTTTGGTGAAATCTTTTGATAAGAATAAGTGGAGCCACTAGTCCTCAGGCCCCTGATGTGGGTAGGTGAAGATCCTGCTTAATAGGCAGAGCGGTGTCAAATGTCACGAACCTGCCATTTCACAACTGAAACAGTTGAAGTTAGACTTCAGGTATATACCCTGTTGTACTGCGGTAATGAGGGCCTATGCTGTTGAAATGGGCCCACACAAGTCTCTGCAGGGGGAAAGGCACTCAAAGTCCGTGGATCCCTTATGCCTATGCCTAGGCAAAGGAGCTGTGCCTACCCTGAGTTCGTGGCTTAGGGGACCCAGCAGATTATTTTTTCCCCAATTTGTTAATTTGTTCACTCTTCAAGGCCAGGAGAATGGCTCAGGGTGGATGATGGATCCTCCTTCCAGCCAGGGGACTTGGCAATTGCTGAAGCTGGTCATGGACCCAGTGCAGAGGAGGGAGCAGGGAGGTAAATGGGATAGAGGTTTTTCCCTAAGGGGGTTATTTTTGATCCCCACGGTAGGCTAGATGCAAGAACTTATCTTTCGCTGATCGAGGGCTGCTTCTCACTGGTTCTGGATGTCCGAGTAGACGCTCTGCTGCTGGGTGTCTCCCAGTGCAGAAAACGCCTCCCAAGTGCAGCTACTTGCCTGCCTCACCGCTCACCCCCTAGCTGATCCAAGCTGAAGGGCTCAGGCTTTCACCAGGTCAGGTCTGGCAACTCCTTGCTGCTTCTGAAGTGTCTCTCCCTCCCCTTGCCAATCAGTCCAGTTCCTCACCTTTGTCTTTGATGTTCAGGACTCCTAGATTGTCATATATAATCGATTCAATTTTTTTGTGTTGTAAGAAGGAACACCTGAAGCGCCTGACTACTCCGCCGTCTTGGCCTCTCCTCAAAGACTGTTTCTTTTTGTGTGTAAACCTTATCATGAGGTTTTACAATAGTGGCCTCATACAATATTTGTCCCTTTGTGATTGACTTACTTCACTCAGCATAATGTCCTCCACTTTCATCCATGTTATGAGATGCTTTGCAGATTCGTCATTGTTCTGTATCATTGCGTAATACTCCGTTGTGTGTATGTACCATAGTTTGTGTATCCATTCATCTGTTGATGGGCATCTAGGTGGTTTCCATGTTTTTGCTATTGCGAACAATGCTGCAATGAATATGGGTTTGCATATGTCTATTCATGTGATGGCTTTTATTTCTCTAGGATATATTCCTAGGAGTGGGATTGCTGGATCATATGGTATTTCTATTTCTGGCTTTCTAAGGAAGTGCCATATCATTTTCCAAAATGGTGTTATCATTTTGCATTCCCACCAGCACTGCATAAGAGTTTGAATCTCCTCGCAGCCTCTCCAACAAATGTTATTTCTGGTTTTTTTGATTCGTGCTAGTAATGCCAGAGTGCGATGGTATCGCTTGTGGTTTTGCTTTCCATTTCTCTAATGGCTAGTGATTGCAAGCATTTCCTCACGTATCAGCTGACAGCCTCTTGATTGAAGGAAAGCCCAGACACCTCTGAGAAGATTCGACAGTAACACCATATGTAAATGGCTCTTCTTCTTTGTCTGTCACACGTACACAAACAGCTGCCGTTCAGTCAACTCTGATGACCCTATGTATGTCAGAGAAGGACTGTGCTCCACTGGGTTTTCAGTGGCTGATTTTTCAACAGTAAGATTACCAAGCCTTTCTTCTGATAAGCCCCTGGGGAAACTCAAACTTTTGACCTTTCGATTAATATCACAAACAAACAAAAAAAGTGTAAGCATTTACTAATATTATTTGCTTTGGGGAATCAAAAATGCCTAGATCTTTGGGCCTTACTGGGTGCTAACTCTTAGCAAACATTAATACCCAAGGACCTAGCATCCAATACAATTTACATGTTAGAGTGGGAACTCCTGAAAGTCCTAAGTGTCTTTTGAACCTGCTTATGATTAAAAAAAAAAAAAGCCAGTTTCCTTTGAGTCGATTCTGGCTCACGGAAACCCAAATGAAATCCCGAATCCACACTGTAGTCATAAGATTATGGTTACAAATATACTCCAAACTATACAATTAATGAAACACAATAGAAATATGTTGCCTGTGCTCATTACGCTTGGTTTTTAGGTGCTGTTGTTGTTAGGTGCTGTCCAGTCGGTTCCAACTCATAGTGACCCTGCGTACAACAGAACTAAGCACTGCACAATCCTGCACCATCCTCACAATTGTTGCTATGCTTGAGCCCATTGTTGCAGCAACTGCGTCGATCCATCTCGTTGAGGGTCTTCCTCTTTTTGGCTGACCCTCTACTTCACCAAGCATGTTGTCCTTCTCCAGGGACTGTTACCTCTTGATAACATGTCCAAAGTATGTGATATGAAATCTTGCCTTCCTCATTTCTAAGGAGCATACAGGCTCTAGTTCTTCCAAGACAGACTTGTTCATTCTTTTGGAAGTCCATGGTATATTCAATATTTTTTGCCAATACCATAATTCAAAGGTACCAATTCTTCTTTGATCTTTCTTATTCAATGCCCAGCATTTGCATGCATATGAGGCAGTTGAAAATACCATGGCTTAGATCAGGTGTACCTTAGTCCTCAAAGTGACATCTTTGCTTTTCAATACTTTAAAGAGGTCTTTTTCAGCAGACTTGACCAATGCAATACTTCGTTTGATTTCTTGACTACTGCTTTCACGAGTGTTGATTGTGGATACAAGTAAAACGAAATCCCTGACTACTTCAATATTTTTTACATTTATCATGATATTACTTATTGGTCCAGTTGTGAGGATTTTTGTTTTCTTAATGTTGAGGTGTAGTCCATACTGAAAGCTGTATCTTACAGATTGACTAAGTATGGTGAAAGGATACAACCCTGACGTATGCATCTTTCCTGACCTTTTTTTTTTTTGTTCTTTAGATGAAGGTTTACAGAACAAGTAGTTTCTCATTAAATATTTAGTACACATATTGTTTTATGACAATGGTTAACAACCCCACGACATGTCAACACTGTCCCTTCTCAAACTTGGGTTCCCTATTATCAGCTTTCCTGTCCCCTCCTGACTTCTAGTCCTTGTCCCTGGACTGTTGTGCCCCACTGGTCTCATTTTGTTTTATGGGGCTGTCTAATCTTTGGCTGAATGGTGAACCATGGGAGTGACTTCATTACTTCTGTTTGTGAGTTAGAATTTTGTTCTGTATTTTTCTTCAGCTCTGTCTGGGACCCTCTGTTGTGATCCCCATCAGAGCAGTCAGTGGTAGGAGCCAGGCACCATCTAGTTGTACTGGACTCAGTCTGGTGGAGGCTGTAGTCCTTTGGACTAATCTTTCCCTTGTGTCTTGTTTTCTTCATTCTCCCTTGCTCCTGAAGAGATGAGACTAGTGGAATATCTTAGATGGCTGCTCACAGGCTTTTAAGACCCCAGATGCTACTTACCAAGGTAGAACATAGAACAGTTTCTTTACAAACTGTGTTATGCCAATTGAGCTAGATGTTCCCCAAGACCATGGTCCCCACAGCCCTCTGCCTAGCAATTCAGTCCCTCAGGGAGTTTGGATGTCTATGGAGCTTCCATGACCTTGCCTTGTACAAGTTGTGCTGGCTTCCCCAGTATTGTGTACTGTCTTACCCTTAACCAAAGTTACCACTTATCTATTGCCTATTTAGTGTTTTTCTATCCCCACTCCTCACCTCCCTGGTAACCATCAAACTTTGTTTCTTTTTCTGAAACACAGCCATTATTAAAAATCAAATTATGTTTGTCCTTTTGTGACTTTAAACCGTGCACTATTTCTTTGTTCTGTTTGAATGACTGCCTCTTGTTCTATCTACAGATTTCACATGAACAGAATTAAGTGTTCTGGAATTCTCATTCTTTGCAATGCTATCCATAATTTGTTATGATCCACACAGTCAAATGCCTTTGCATAATCAATAAAACACAGGTAAATATCTTTCTGGTGTTCTCTGCTTTCAGCCAAGATCCATCTGACATCAGCAATGACATCCCTCGTTCCACGTCCTCTTCTGAATCTGGCTTGAATTTCTGGCAGTTCCCTGTCAATGTACTGCTACAACCATTTTTGAATTATCTTCAGCAAAATTTTACTTGCATGTCATATTAATGATATTGCTTGATGATTTCCTCATTCTGTTGGAATGGGCACAAATATGGATCTCTTCCAATTGGTTGACCAAGAAGCTGCCTTCCAAATTTCTTGGCATAGACAAGTGAGCACTTCCAGGGCTGTATATGTTTGTTGAAACACCTCAAGTGTTATTCCATCAATTCCTGGAACCTTGTTTTTTGTCCATGCCTTTAGTGCAGTTTGGATTTCTTCCTTTAGTACTATCAGTTCTTGACTATACCCTACCTCCTGAAATGGTTGAATATGGACCAATTTTTTTTTTTTTTTTTGTTACAGTGACTGTATGTATTCCTTCCATCTTCTTTTGATGCTTTCTGAGTCATTTAAATTTTTGCTCATAGAATCCTTCAAAATTTCAGCTGTAGGCTTGAATTTTTTCTTCAGTTCTTTCAGCTTGAGAAATGCCGAGCGTGTTCTTCCCTTTTGGTTTTCTAACTGCAAGTCTTTGCACATTTCATTATAATACTTTACTTTGTCTTCTCAAGCCACCCTTTAAAACCTTCTGATCGGCTCTTTTACTTCATCATTTCTTCCAATCGCTTTATCTACTCTTTGTTCAAGGGCATGTTTCAGAGTCTTTTCTGACATCCATTTTGGTCTTTCCTTTCTTTCCTCTCTTTTCAATGACCTTTGCTTTCTTCATGTATAATGTCCTTGATGTCATCCTCCAACTCACCTGGTCTTTGGTCATTAGTGTTCAATGCGTCAAATCTATTCTTGAGATGGTCTCCAAATTCAGGTGGGATATACTCAAGGTCCTATTTTGGCCTTCATGGACTTGTTTTAATTTTCTTCAGCTTCAGCATGAACTTGCATATGAGCAATTGATGGTCTGTTCTGCAGTCGGCCCCTATCCTTGTTCTGACGGCTGATATTGAGCTTTTCCATTGTCTCTTTCTAAAGATGTAGTCGATTTGATTCCTGTGTATTTCATCAGGCAAAACCCACGTGTATAGTCACTGTTTGTGTATTAAGCTTGGTAATGATATATAATGTTATACAATAATACATAGTATATTATATATAGCAATGTGTAATACGTATGACGGTAATAATATATAATGGCTCAAGCTCAATAGAAACTCATTTAATACTTATGTAACAGTCCAGATAGGTGTTAATTATAATTTAGGTCCCAGGCTACTTCTGTCTTAGGGCTCCTCCATCTCCCACTGCCTTATTTGTTGTCTGAACCCAGACTGTGGAATGGGAAGACACACGGAGATGGCAGAGATGTTTCCAAAAAGAAGTGGCTTATATCATGTCCGCTCACATTCTTTTGTCAATATCTGGTTACAGGATCATGTCTATATGCAAGGGAGGATAGGAAATACAGTCTAACACTTCATTGAGGGAAGAGATAAAGTGGATTTTGGTGAGAATCTAGCAATGTCTACCAAGATTATATTCTTTTTTCTTTCTTCCCAGTTTCTGAGTGAGTACTAGGATTAGAAATACTGAGAAATTGGCAGATCTCCCATATGAGTTTCATGACACAAAGGATAAGAGCTATTGTGATATGACACCAAGTGGAAACCACTAGCACTCCCTCTCCAAACCAAAATAATAAATCAAATCAATCTTGAATTACCTACTGGGGAAATCACAGAGATTAGTGCCTCTGCCAAAGACTTGAAACATTCAAGGGCAGTGACTTTTTTTTTCCACATTACTATTTAACTCACTGGATGACCAATGGGCCCTGGAGAATAATAAAGGATTGTTGTAAACGTAATCAATTTTGGCTGCTATTCTAGATGTGATCTTTAACTGGGGCAAGTAAATATAGCAATAAATATAACAAATAAATGGCAATTAATAGACAGCCATTGATTGGGTAATTGTTTCCCCTTTATTTCTATTAATATTAAGCAATGGAAGCAATTTGTTCACTTGAAAGAGTCAGAAGTACACATTCCCCCTGGATTAGGTCTACTCTCTAGTGCTTTCCATAATTTAGCCCACAAGGACATTGAAATTTCCATTATCCGAAAGTGCATAATACTTGCCCATTAAATTAATAACAATGCTAATCAATAATAATGATAGCATGATGTGTGTAGTCAGTCTTGCTGGGAAACACACACACCAAAGAGTAGAAGATTAAGGGCCTGTCACATCAGTAAAGTTTCTGGGAGTCCAGTGATATGAGATATATCAGGATCTCCACTTTCAAAGTGAAGACATATTTTTCTGTACTCTGTGCACCACCCCGCCCCCGCCAAAATATTGTGTTGGCTCTTTGAATTTGAGAGAAAACATATACCTCATTTGAGTTAGATTTTCAACCCATTTATTAAGTGAGCCAAAGGATGGCACACTTTGAGTAGGTTCAAGAGCAAACAAAGTTTCTACAACTTGTCTTGTTGGATCACAAATAGCTGTGCCCTCTACTCTACAGACATAGGGGATAAAGAAAGCCATTAGCTTCTGTGTATTATCTAAGTCCTATATGGCTCCCTTAAGAGCCACGGCAAGCTATGGCTGCTAACCAACAGGTCGACAGTTCAAATCCACCAGCTGCTCGTAGAAAACCCTATGGGGCAGTTCTACTCTGTCCTATGAGGCCGCTATGAGTAGGAATCGACTTGATGGCAATGGATTAACAGGTTAATATGGAGCAATGGCAAGACGTGATCAAAGAATTAAAACTGAGGTCCTAAAAATTCTGGAGCATTGACAGTGATCATGCATTCTTCTGCAAAACACTATTTCCTTCTTAAGGAAAAGCTTTCTACTGAGCATGATAGAGGCTAAATACTTGAGTATACCACAGCAGAGGGCCAGGTAAACTGAGCAACCCATCATGAATTGAGTGCCGTTCTGTTCCACTAGAATATAAACAGATGTTTACCTGTGTTTTATTGACTATGCAAAGGCATTTGACTATGTGGATCATAACAAATTATGGATAACATTGCAAAGAATAGGAATTCCGGAACACTTAATTGTGCTCATGAGGAACCTGTACATAGATCAAGAGGTAGTTGTTCCAACAGAACAAGGGGATACTGCATGGTTCAAAGTCAGGAATGGTGTGAGTCAGGGTTGTATCCTTTCACACGTATTCAATATGTGTGCTGAGCAAATAATCCGAGAAGCTGGACTATATGAAGAAGAACATGGCATCAGGATTGAGGGAAGGCTTATTAACAACTTGCGTTATGCAGATGACACAACCTTGCCTGCTGAAAGTGAACAGGACTTGAAGCACTTACTGACGGAGATCAAAGACCACAGCCTTCAGTATGGATAACACCTCAACATAAAGAAAACAAAAATCTTCGCAACTGGACCAATAAGCAAAATCATCATAAATGGAAAAAAAAATTGAAGTTGTCAAGGATTTCATTTTACTTGGATCCAGAATCAACATCCATGGAAGTAGCAGTCAAGAAATCAAACAATGTATTGCATTAGACAAATCTGTTGCAAAAGACCTCTTTAGAGTTTTGAAAAGCAAAGATGTCACCTTGAAGACTAAGGTGCACCTAACCCAAGCCATGGTGCTTTCAATCACCTCACATGCATGTGAAAGCTGGATGATGACTAAGAAAGACCAAAGAATTGATGCCTTTGAATTCTGGTGTTGGCGAAGAATACTGAATGTACTATGGACTGCCAAAAGAACGAACAAATCTGTCTCAGAAGAAGTACAACTAGAATGCTCCTTAGAAGTAAGGATGACAAGACTATGTCTCACATACTTTGGACGTGTTATCAGGAGGGATCAGTCCCTGGAGAAGGACATCATGATTGGTAAAGTAGAGGGTCAGCTAAAAAGAGGAAGACCCTCAATGAGATGGATAAACACAATGGGCTTAAGCATAACAACAATTGAGAGGATGGTGCAGGACTGGGCAGTGTTTTGTTCTGTTGTACATAGGGTCGCTATGAGTTGGAACTTACTCGATGACACCTAATAACAACAAGGTTATAAACACCATGAAGGAAGGGACTGGCCTGTTTTGTTCATCACTATTTTCTAGATCTTAGAATGGTTCCTAATATGTAATAGTTGCTTAGTAAATATATGCTGAAACATAGAAGGAATGAAAGAAGGAAGGAAGGAAGGAAGGAAGGAAGGGTAAGAAGAAATAAAGAAAAAAGGCAAAAGGGAAGGGAAGAAAGAGAGGAATCTAGTTAAGGATGAGCAGAAACATTCTCTCACCAAATAGAATTTTTATTTTTTATACGATGGACTAAGTCTACACAGGAGAAATTTTTCATAAGCTGTTCCCTCAAAATATGAGCATGGTTACTCTTATTTCACTGAAGTCCCTTCCTTGAACCTTATCTATTGTTTCACAGGAAGTTCTTTAAGACCAGTTGACTTAAGAGGAAAAGGTACAGTACTGGCTCATAAATTTCTCTGCACAATTTGCGCAACAACTAGAAGCGAGTTGTTGCAATGTTATAGTTCCAGTTGGGAGTAATCTTGCAGGACAGTGGGCTGAATTTCAAATGGTAAATGTATATTTTTTTCTATTCAGCTGGAAAGGGATATGGCATGAAGTAAGTTTCTATACCAGTTAATGAGCAGTGGCTAGTGGTTTGCTAAGGTTTTAAGATATTAGGAGGGTACTTGATTAAAGCAGTGGTGATAAAGAAGCCTGTGTGAGACTTATTTGCATGAACTTCTTGAAATGGAACCAGAGCAGAAGACATTTGTGTCCATGTGAATGTTCTTCAAAAGCCTCCCTCTATGAAAGAGAGATTTATTCCTGGGCTATACAGAACAGCCCTCCCTGATGACATTAGCCAGCTTCTTTCTCCACACACTGGTCCTTGATAAATGGGAGGACAACCAAAGAGCATTTGTTGTAGTTGGGGAGGCTAGTCACAAACTCGCCAACATCTAAACACTAAACTTGCAAACAGGAAAGCTTATCCAGCTTCAACTACTGCTTATTCCCTAATATGCCAGCAGCAAAAAACTCATTATGTTATTGTTGTTGTTGTTGGTAGGTGCCGTCGAGTCAGTTCTGACTAATAGCAACCCTATGTACAACAGAATGAAACACTGCCTAGTTCTTCATCATCCTCACAATCTTTGTTATGCTTGAGCCCATTGTGGCAGCCACTGTGTCAATCCATCTAACTGAGGGTCTTCCTCTTTTTCAATGACGCTCTACTTTACAAAGCATGATGTACACTGCAAGAACTGTTACCTCCTGATAACATGTCTAAAGTACATGAGACAAAGTCTCACCATCCTTGCTTTCAAGGAGCATTCTGGCTGTATGCTTTCCAAGACAGATTTATTCATTCTTCTGCCACTCCATGGTATGTATATTCAATATTCTTTGCCAACACCATAATTCGAAGGCATTAATTCTTCTTCTGTCTTCCTTATTCACTGCCCAGCTTTCGCATGTATATAAGGCAATTGAAAATACCATGGTTGAGGCAGGCATACCTTACTCCTTAAAGCGACATCTTTGCTTTTTAACATTTTAAAGAGATCTTTTGCAGCAGATTTGCCCAATGCAATGTGTTGCTTGATTTCTTGACTACTGCTTCCTCGGGCATTGATTGTGGATGTAAGTAAAATGAAATCCTTGACAATTTCAATATTTTCTCCATTTATCTTGATGCTGCTTATTGGTCCAGTTGTGAGGATTTTTGTTTTCTTTATGTTGAGGTGCAGTCTATACTGAAGGCTGTAGTCTTTGATTATGATCGGTAAGTGCTTCAAACCTCTTCACTTTCAGCAAGCAAGGTTGTGTCATCTGCATATCGCAGGTTGTTAATGAGTCTTCCCCCAATCCTGATGCCATGTTCTTCTTCATATAGTCCAACTTCTTGGATTACTTGCTGAGCATACAGATTGAATAAGTATGATGAAAGGATACAATACCAATGCATACACCTTTCCTGACTTTAAACCATGCGGTATCCCCTTGTTCTGTTTGAACAACTACCTCTTGATCTATGCACAGGTTCCTCGTGATCATAATTTAGTGCTTTGGAATTTCCATTACTTGCAATTTTATCCATAATTTGTTATGATCCACACAGTCGAAGGCCTTGGCATAGTCAATAAAACACAGGTAAAAATCTTTCTGGTATTCTCTGCTTTGAGCCAAGATCCATCTGACATCAGCAATGATATCCCTCGTTCCATGTCCTCTTCTGAATCCAGCTTGAACTTCTGACAGTTCCCTGTTGATATGCTGCTACAACCACTTTTCAATGATCTTCAGCAAAATTTTACTTGCGTGTAATATTAATGATATTGTTCAATACTTTCCTCATTCTGTTGGATCTCCTTTCTTTGGAATGGGCAAAAATATGGATCTGTTCCAATTAGTTGACGAGGAAGCTCTCTTCCAAATTTCTCGATGTAGACTAGTGAGCACCTCCAGTGCTGTATCTGTTTGTTAAAATAACTCCACTGATTTTCCATCAATTCCTGGAGTCTTGTTTTCTGCCATTGCCTTCAGCACAGCTTTGACATCTTCCTTCAGTACCATTGGCTCTTGATCATATGCTACCTCCTGAAATGATTGAATGTTGACCAATTCTTTCTGGCACAGTGACTCTGTGTATTCCTTCCATCTTCTTTTGATGCTTTTTAGATCGTTTAATATTTTGCCCATAGAATCCTTCAAAATTGCAACTCGAGGCTTGAATTTTTTTCTTCAGTTCTTTCAGCTTGAGAAATGCTGAGCGTTTTCCTCCATTTTGGTTTTCTAACTGCAAGTCTTTGCACATGTCATTATAATACTTTACTTTGTCTTCTCCAGCTACCCTTTGAAGTCTGTTCAGCTCTTTTATCATATCTTCCATTCACTTTAGCTACTTTACATTTAAGAGCAAATTTCGGAGTCTCTTCTGACATTCGTTTTGATCTTTTCTTTCCTTTCTGTCTTTTTAATGACCTCTTGTTTTCTTCATGTATGATGTCCTTGATGTCATTCCGCAACTCATCTGGTCTTCGGTCATTAGTGTACAATGCATCAAATCTATTCTTGAGATGATCTCTAAATACGGGTGAGATATGCTCAAGATCATATTTTGGCTCCTGTGGACTTGCTCTAATTTTCTTCAGCTTCAACTTGTACTTGCATATGAGCAGTTGATGGTCTGTTCTGCAGTCGGCCCCTGGCCATGTTCTGACTGATGGTATTGAGCTTCTCTATCATCTCTTTCCAAAGACATAGTCGGTTTGATTCCTCTATATTCCATCTGGTGAGTTTCACGTGTATAGTCACCGTTTATGTTAGTGAAAAAAGGCATTTGCAATGAAGAAGTTGTCCGTCTTGCAAAATTCTCTCATGCTGTCTCTGGCATCGTGTCTATCACCAAGGCCGTATTTTCCAACTCCCGATTCTTCTTCTTTGTTTCCAACTTTTGCAGTCCAATCACTAGTAAATATCAATGCATCTGGATTGCATGCTTGATCAATTTCACACTGCAGAAGCTGGTAAATATTTTTAATTTCTTCATCTTTGTCCTTGGTGGTTAGTGTGTGAATTTAAATAATAGTCATATTAACTGGTCTTCCTTGTAGGTGTATGGATTTTATCCTATCACTGACAGCATTTTACTTCAGGATAGATCTTGAAATGTTCTTCTTGACGATGAATGTGATGCCATTCCTCTTCAATTTGTCATTCCCAGC
The DNA here is from genome assembly GCF_000243295.1 of Trichechus manatus latirostris. Taxonomy (NCBI): domain Eukaryota; kingdom Metazoa; phylum Chordata; class Mammalia; order Sirenia; family Trichechidae; genus Trichechus; species Trichechus manatus. The sequence goes on along the minus strand of NW_004444057.1, from coordinate 8,609,993 downwards.
ATAGTAGACCATATGATTGTTCATTTCAAAATGGCCAATATCAGCCCATCTCAGTTCACTTAGGCCTAGTATATCGATCTTCCATTTCATTTTTGATGACTTCTATTTTTCCTAGATTCATACTTCATACATTCTATGTTGCGATTATTAGTGGGTGTTTGCAACTCTTTCCTCTCATTTTGACTCATGCCACATCAGCAAATGAAGGTCCCGAAAGCTTGACTCCATCCATGTCATTAAGACTGACTTTATTTTGAGGAGGTAGCTCTCTTCTCCAGTCGTATTTTGAATGCCTTCCAAACTGAGGGGCTCATCTTCCGGCTCTATATCAGACAACGTTCTGCTACAATTCATAAGTTTTTCACTGGCTGGTTTTTTTCAGAAGTAGACTGTGAGGTCCTTGCTAGTCTATCTTAGTCTGGAACCTCCCCTGAAACCTTTCCACCATGGGTGACCCTGATGACATTTGAAATGCCAGTGTTATCGCTTCCAGAATAACAGCAACACACAAGCAGTCACAGTAGTAAAAACTGAGACAATATTGGGAAATAATGAATATCTTTCATTGAGGAAGCCTTTTGAGGCAATATAGGAAGGCCAGAAGTCATAAAGAAAGACATTTGACTTCATTTTTTAAAACTTAGAAACAAATTTTAATATAATATTTAAAAAATCAAAATCACGTAGGACAAAGAGTCAATATTCTTAGTATAAAAGGAGCTTCTATAAATTAGTTAAAAAAAAAAAAAAAGATAAGCCAGGAAGAAGAAGGGGTAAACAATAAGTAATTGAGAGAAAAGGAAATGGAAAATACCGAAACCCAAAAACCTCCTCTTGTGGTCAAGTCAATTCCGACTCATAGCCACCTTATAGGACGGAGTAGAACTGCCCCACAAGGTTTCCATGGGGCAATTGGTGGATTCGAACTGCTGATCTTTTGGTTAGAAGCTGTAGCTCTTCACCACTGCACCACCAAGGCTCCAAATGGAAAATAATAATCTGTAAATTTGCTCGATTTCAGCGGCAGAGAAAGTAATGCAAATTACTGTCAAACATTCCTGTTTTGTTTTTTCACTCACCCAAATAAAAGAGTAATGCCAGTGCAGTTGAGGATGTGAGAGGTAGAAAACAGTCATATACTGCTTCTGAAAGTGTATGCTACACCCTCTGGAAATTGATAGGGCCATAATTAGTAAAATTTTGAACACATACTATTTATCCAGCAATCCCACCTAACGAAATCTATCTTAAAAGATAGAGAAGCCTAGGCATCTAAGGATACATATATAAGAATGTTTATTGCACCAGTGTTTATAGTGTCACTAAACAGGGAGTATGGGGAGCACCTTAATATCTATCATTAGGAAATGATTGAATAATTTTTGATATATGGGGCATAAAAAATTAACTTTGCCCGAAGAATTTGGTCTTTGTTCTTGGTTACTGAGAGATAACTTCTAAAACCTTGGAATTTCCCCATTGATTGAAATGTCTTTGATGAGGTCTCCAGACTACACCTGAGAATTTCTGCTAATAAGGTGACTCACGTAGGGGCTGACCGGGCCAGAAAGACCACTGCGTAATACTAGCTGACCTCAGGGAGGGGCAGGAGAAGATTCAATCATGCCTACATAATGAGACCCCAATAAAGGTTCTGGACACAGAAGCTCCACGGGCTTCCTGGTTGATGAAAGACATCAGTGAACATGGGAGGGTAGTGGGTCCTTTGAGATGTGGAAGCTTCACATTGGGAACACTCCCAGACCTCACCCTATGAATCTCTTCACCTGTATTCTTTTATAATAAATACAGTTTTATAATAAAACTGTAATCATAGGTACTGTATAGTGCTTTCCTGAGTTCTTTGAGTCATTCTAGTCAATTATTGAACTCAAGGGAGCAGTGGGAGCCAGCAGGTCAGAAGTGAAGGGGGCCGGAAGCCCCTGAACTTGTGGCTTGCATCCTAAAGGGGTAGTATGAACATCCCAAATTTGTAGCCAGTAGATATGAAGTGGAGCCCTGGTGTTCCAGTGGTTAAAAGCTAAGGCTGCTAACCAAAAGACTGGCAGTTCGAATCCACCAGCCACTCCTTGAAAACCCTATGGTGCATTTCTACTCTGTCCTATGATTCGGAATAACTCAGTGGCAACTGGTTTGGTTTTTTTGGTTTAGGTATGAAGTAATGGTGTCATGGGGACTCCAAGCTTGGGAAAACTTAGCAGTCTGGAGGACTATGTCCTTTAAATTGTGAGATTTGACCTAGCTCCACGTAATTAGGGTTAGAGGAAGAAGTACTACCTGTACTGCTGGTGTCAGAACGGAAGCAGAACAGGGAAGAACAGAACTGATAATGAGTTGATTTGGAATGATCAACACATGTGATGTGAGAGAAGTGGGATTTTGATTTTCTCCTCAGTTGGTGTGAGAAGTGGGATTTGATTTTTCCACTCATATAACGTACTATGGGAAATTCTCAAGTGTTTCTAAAAAATCATTAACATTTTTCTATGATATGGAAAAAGGTATATGATATATTATAAAGTAAAAAATATATTATAAAGTAAATTGTAATATAATGTGCATAGTATTTCCTCCTGTATGTGTGTATATATATTTTTATGAGTATGCAGAAAGGGATACACCAAACTGTTGAATTACATCAAAGGAATGTGAATGTGTGTTATGTATACTAGAGAGGGATAGAGGAAAGGAGAAAGAAATTTTTTTTATAATACTATCTGTTATGTCATTTAATTCTCTGTAACTTTAAAAAAAATCTGCTAGAGAATTTTTAAAGGAACAATTACAATTAAAAGTGTTCAATGCGTCTCTGTTTTGTTTTATTTGTACTTTTACATAATTGACTCATTAATGTTTGTTGAGTGAAAGTGCAAGGAGAAGATCAGTCATTCTAGTCTAGAACAACCTCTTTCAAAGAGAAGACTTTAAATAATACCACATATTGTTCAGGAAAAGTTTCTTATTTTTTTCTACTGTGGTTTAGCTGTTAATTATTTGGGCATGTGTTTTAAACCTATGACTGATGATGCCCTTGAGGTTTTTTGTGAGGTTTTTTCTTTGTTCTTTTTTTTTTCCAGCTTGGGAGACATTTGTTTTAAATTTTTACGATTTAACAAAATACACTTGATCCGTAGAAGAAACTACTCTGGCCGGAATACCTCTTACTACATTAAGGTTACATATCGTATGACTATTTAAATTAGAACCAGAAACTTATGCCTTCCTGTTTCTGGAAAGCCTTTCAAATATTATCTCAGGATAAATAAACTCTTATAAAATTCAAAATAGATTATAAACTAGTTTTCCTTCTCAGAAACATATATAATGTACAAGATCTTGAGTTTTGTTTTCAAATGCTTTGTGAAGAATAGTGTTGTTCTCTTCTATGAAGGCAACAATGCATTTCTGTTGATTTAAACAGTTAATTTATATCACATTAAACTCATGATTTCCAAATGTTCAATGTGTAATTCTACACTATATTTACATGCTTAAATAAAAGATTTACTTAAAAAAAGATACATATTTGAGATTACTTAAAAAGTTTTTTTTTAGGAAACCTTGCATTAGATAAAATTCGATTTCTAAAGGCTCAAATACAATACAAAAAAATCTGTTAGGTGGAACAAAGACAGTGTGATGTGATCAAAGACATTACGCTGTGAATAAATACTGTGTAATTGACGGGTCTTTTTTTCCTTCTTTTTGTTATCCAACTTAAATAGCCTCCGCTCTCTGAAATTGATATTGTTAGTAATTAAAAAAATTGATTATATCAGAAATATTTATGAATTTATAGCCAGATTCTCTCTCTGCGAAGCTGTCATGAAATTTCAATGACCTCTACTTAAGTTATATTAAAGGATAAATTAAAATGTGAATTGTTTAATATAAATGAGCCATGATGATCTTTAAAAAATTACAAAAATGTATTTACTTTATTTAAGTCTTTTTACAAAAATAAAGGGGTTGGGGAAATAGAAAAGGAAAACTCCTAGATAGACATAAACTCTGAAGTCTCACACTAACTAGTATATTTTTTTTTTTCAGATTTTCTTGGCTGTCTAGGTTATATTATAAGCCCCCAAGGCAGGGGCTGTGTCTGCTCACTGTCAGCACTCAACAAATAATAAATAGTATTATTAACAGCAATATCTGTGGGTAGAATTTGTATGATTATTATTTTTTTAATGGCACTATTCAACAGAACACTAATTTGATTGTCATTCCAAGTTTTTCTTGATCTTGTATTATGTACATGCTGACGAGAAATGCTTAAACATTTATACTTTTAAAAGTACAGCTTAATGAAAAAGCAATTTAGTAAATTGTTGGAGGATGTTTTATATCACACAGCATTGTATTCCCACAGAATAGCTCAATTTAACAGAATTCCCTGGGAAGTTTAGCCTAAGCTGAAATAGAAAATTGTTACTGCCTAAAAAGCTTCAGGCGCCTCTAACATGCAGACTTCTAGAATAAGTCTGATATGTAAAGTTCTTCCCCATCTTCATCTCCCCTAACCCATCCACTGAAAATTAGTGGCTATATGCACAAAACAATTCCATTATTTTGCTGAAATGAGTTAAAAAATATATTTACATTCTTATTAACACCTACACACACTTAAGTCAGTAAAACAACAATTTCCAACTTCCAGCAAAATGGTGCTCTAGGCAGAAGCACCACGCCATCCCTCCACAGCAAAGATACGAAAAACTAAGCCAAACAGAGAAAACAGCAATCCTGAAACCCTAAAACATCAAATGAAGAGATAAAGAACTCAGCCAAGCACGAATGGAGTGAGAAAACTGACAGAGAACGGAGAGGGAGGATAGATTCATGCAGAGGTCCCCTATCAGCTAAAACAGCATGGTTCCGCCATCTTGGACTCCTATCAGAGACTAGCAAATAGGGGGTATGAGAAAGCAGCTTCATGGAGCTTCCAGAGGGAGACAGAACAACTGGTAATTTGGGATAGATGCTTCTCCACCTGCCACCCTTCTTCACCCCTGCTTCGCCTCCTCTGCTTCCCGCGGCCACAGTCTCTTGTCTGGGAAGCACCGGCTGCTTGGATTCCACCCGCCTGCACTGGCTGGCTCTCTGAGTGCCATTTGTTGTTGCTTTTTTTCTGCTTCTTTTGATTTCTTCCTTACCTCTCACCACCTCCCCCTCCTTTCGCTCAAATACCTGGCTCCGTGGGCTGTCTTTGCTTCTTCCTGAGGGGCTATGGAGCTCCATTTGAGTGTGGAACTGCTTCCCAGTCTGGGCTTCCACGCTGATGGGATCCCACGGCTTTTGTTTGTTTGTTTTGAATTTTTTGTTTGTTTTCTTTTCCTTTTCTTGAGTTGGGAGCCTGTTCTGGCTGTGCAGTGCTGCGCTTCTTGGAACCTACCCCCTTGGCTTGCGCAGACATGCAGAGGGATCCCTGAGGACATTTCTTTTTTTGTGGGTTTTTTTTTTTTTCCTGTGTTTTTGGGGGATTTTCTTGTTCTTTTTGGTTTTTTTTTAGATTTCTTTTATCTTCTTCTTCCTCTTTTTCCCTACTCAGTTTCTTGTCTCTCTATACCTTCCTTCTCTTTCTGTTCCCTGAATATCTGGTGCTGAATACCTCTACGCCTTCTAGCCAGACTGTACTGCAGCACCTGAGAACAACTTCCCCACACCTCATAGCTGCACAGGTGGGATCCCTGGGAGCTTTGCTGTTGTTTTTCCTTTCTGATTTTTATTTATTCTTTCTTTTCTTTTTCTTCTTCTTCTTCCCCTTTTTGTTTTTCTCCATTTCATAGTCTCTCATCTCTCCACTCCAACAGCAAGCTCCCCTTATACTCTTTTTTGTTTGTTTGTATGTTTTTGGCTCCTATTCCTCTCTCCTCTCTCCCATATCAATCTTAGTTCCACACATAACAATCTCCCCCCTACATCCTGCCTACCTGCACCGTGGGCTTAACATTACACCACCAAGCAGCACAGGCACGGCCTACTGGAACCTGCCCTGCACTGATTACCGACCCACCCTGGTGGCTGTAGTAAGTGCCACAAACAACCCGTCCCAGTAACTCCTCTTCAGCTAGACCTGCCCTGCTGTACCATATCTGAGTGACTGACCCTGTCAGTGGGAGGAGGCAAAAAGTATCTTGCCCACAGATGAACAAACAACAAAGAACACACAGCCTGCCTGCTCAGACATAGGAAAATTTAAAAAAAAGCACAAAACAAACAAATCTATAATCAATAAATGAGAAAATAACTACTGAATGCCCCAAAGACAGCAGACAAAAACAGGACAGGATGGTTTCAGTAGGCATCCAAAATAAAACACCAGAAGACTTTTAAGTGGAAGAAAAAGCACTAGAACTACCTGATAGAGAATTCAAATCTCTAATACTCAGAATTATCCAAGAGTTGAAGCAAAAAGCAGACAAAAATGAGGAAAAAATAGACAAATTCATAGAAAAGGCAGACAAATTCATGGAAAATACAGACAAAACAATGGAAGAACTCATGAAAGTAATGCAGGAACAAAATGCCAAAATAAATTCACAACTAGAAATTATACAAAAACAACAATTAGAAATCCAAAAGATAAACAACACGATTTCACAAGTGGATGGTGTCATAGAAGGGCTGAGGAGCAGATTTCAAATGGTGGAAGACAGGATCAGTGGACTTGAAGACAACACTTGGATACAACTCTGTTTGAGGAAAACTCAGAAAAAAGAACAAAGAAAAATAAAGAGTCCCTGAGAGTTATGTGGGATGCAATCAAAAGCAAAAATTTGCGTGTGATTGGAGTTTCAGAACAGGGATAAAACAGAAAACACAGAGAAGATCATTGAAGAACTGCTGACAGAAAACTTCCCCAATATCATGAAAGATGAAAAGATGGCCATACAAGAAGCTCAACGAACCCCATATAGGCTAGACTCCAAAAGAAAATCACCAAGGCATATCATAATCACACTTGCCAAAACCGAAGACAAACAAAGACTCCTGAGTGCAGATTGTGAAAAACAAGAAGCCACACGCAGAGGAGAAACAATAAGAATAAGCTCAGATTATTCGGCAGAAACC
>NW_004444057.1:8578803-8601374 GCF_000243295.1 Trichechus manatus latirostris | reverse complement strand
TGTTAACCAATGTCATAAAACAATATGTGTACTACTGTTTCATGAGAATCTATTTATTCTGTAAACCTTCACCTGAAGTACAATAAAAAAATTAAAAAACAAAACAAAAACCAACAATTTCCTATGGGATTTGCTTATATTATTTATTTTATTGCTCAGGTGATCCACAACGAATTCAGGTAAGTTAAAAACACTTGATAGGTCAGTTTGAATTGAGCCCATATTGATAGTAATGTAAAGTAAGATGCTAAATAACAACTGAATTTCATTTTCAGAGATTTGTAAAATGAAGTACTCAGAAAACTATACCCTTATGAATAACCTCAAGTCCTCTATACAGTTATTTGATGTCTGTTGTTAATTTTAGAAAATTCTCACCCATTACTTCTTCAAATGTTTCTTCTGCTCATTCTCTCTTCTGTTTGTGGGATTCCTTGTGCAAGTAGGTTAGACAACTTGGTATGTTCCTCAGTTCTTGGATGCCTTGTTCTTTTTTTTTTTTCCCTAAATTTTTTAATTCTTTTTTTCCTCTCTGTTTCAGTTCGGATATTTTCTATTGATCTATTTTCAGCTTATCTGATTCCTTCCTCAGATATGTTGACTCTACCGATGAACCTGTTGAAGGCATTCCTCATCTCTGTTACTGTATTTTTATTTCTAGCGTTTCCATTTGATTCTTTACTGTAGTTTCCATCCCTGCGCTAAAATTACCCACCTTTCATGTGTGTGTGTGTGTGTGTGTGCGTGCACTTTTTCTATTAAAGCCTTTGATGTGTTAATCAATGGGGTTCAGGGAGAAAAAGGTGCAGCCCCCAGGGCTACACATTCTGATGCCAGTCCCACTTGCACTTTATAAACTCTTAAGAACATTTTAGCTGGATATTCTTACAGGATTATATGGCATCTGCTAGTCTGCCCTAGGCAAGCAAATACTTTCTTTGCTGTAAAGTTGGTCACCTGGTCTGATGCAATATTTAGTGGAATCCCATGCCAGTGGATAAATCATTCCATAAATCCTCAATTAGTAGTGCTGAGACTGTGCACAGGAAAGGCAAACTTACACTCTGAATATTTATCTATTCTTTTGAGAACAAACTGCTGACTTTTCTAGAATGGAAGGGGCCAAATCTAGTCAACATGTCACTAAGTGGCTGGTTGGTCTCCTCAAGAAACGATGCCTAATGGAGATTCAACTTTGGTCTCTATTGATAGCCACTTGGACATTTGACATTGACTTTAGGTATAGCCTTGGTGGCCCAGTGAATAAGAGTTCAGCTGCTAACCAAAAACTCAGCCGTTCAAATCCACCAGCTGCTCCTTGATAACTTTATGGGAGCAGTTCTACTCTGTCCTATAGGGCCACTAGGAGTGGAATCAACTCGATGGCAACGGGTTATAGGTAGATCAGCTACATAATAGGATATAATGCTTTTGTGCACGTAGATAGCCTCTATCTCTGCCACCAAGACTACCTCATTCATGTACTCATTGAGGGAGAGGGTCAATGAGAGAGGCTGGCTGACATCAACTGATTGGGTCACTTTTAATTCTTGCCTCTTCTAAGAGGATGTACTCTTGTGAGCATTAACTTGTGATACAACATTATTCATACTTTGTGATTATCGCATTGGACAAATCTGCTGCAAAAGATCTCTTGAAAATGTTGAAAAGCCAAACAGTCACTTTAAGGACTAAGGTTCAGCTGACCCAAGCCATGGTATTTTCCTTCACTTCATATGCATGCAAAAGCTGGACAATGAATAAGGAATATTGAATGAGAACTGATGCTTTTGAATTATAGTGTTGGTGAAGAATATTGAATATGCCATGGACTGCTGGAAGAACGAACGAATCTGTCTTGTAGAAAGTACAGTCAGAGAGCTCCTTGGAAATGAGATGACAAGACTTTGTCTCATGTACTTTTGACTTGTTATCAGGAGGGACCAATCCCTGGAGAAGGACATCATGCTTGGTAAAGTACAAGGTCAACAAAAAAGAGGAAGACCCACAAGGTGGATTGACACAGTGGCTGCAACCATGGGCTCAAACATGGCAATGATTGTGAAGATGATGAAGGGCTGAGCAGTGTTTCGTTCTGTTGTACATAGAGTTGCTATGACTCAGAACCAACTCGATGGAACCTAACAGGAACAAACAGTGAACAAGGTGTACTCTTTTCATTTCTTTCTTTTATGCCCTTTCATAAATTTTTTCTCCATTAAGGACTTTCTCACTCTTGTTAGACCTAAGTCTTGTTAGGTTTATTTCTGGGGAAATACCAACATTTCCTGGGTAAATAGCAATGATTTGTGAGGATGTCACAGGACCGTCAACATTTCATTTTGTTGTACATAAGATCACTATGAGTTGGAACAGACAGGATGGCACATAACAACAGTAACAGTTGGTTTGTAGTGATACCTCATTGTTTTCTCCTAATGACATATGATGTTGAGCATCTTTTCATATATTTATTTACCATCTGTACATCTTCTTTGGTGAGGTATCTGTTCAGCTCTTTGTTCAGTTTTTTAATTAGGTTGTTTGTTTCCTTTTTTATTTATTTTTGTTTGCCTTTTTAAGGTTGAATTTTAGGAGTTCTTTATGTATTTTGGATACAAGTCCTTTATCCAATATATATTTTACAAATATTTCCTCCCAGTCTTTTCTTTCATTCACTAACAGTGTCTTTTGTGGAACAGAAGTTTTTAATTTTAATAAACTCCAACTTATTAATTTTTTTTCTTTCCTGATTATGCTTTTTGTGCTGCATCTAAAAACTCCTCACCAAATCCTGAGTTACCCAGATTTTCTCACTGTTATCCTCTTAAGTTTTATACTTTTGCATTTTACGTTTAAGTCTGTGAACGATTTAGAGTTAATATTGTTGAAGATCAGTATCTAAATTAACTTTTTTGCATGTAGATATCCAGTTGTCCCAGCAGCATTGTTTTCAAAAATTTATCCTTTCTTCATTGAATTGCCTTTGCTCCTTTTTCAAAGATCAGTTGACTGTATTTGTGTGAGTCTATTTCTGGGATCTCTGTTCTGTTCCATTGATTTATTTTTCTACACTTTCACCAGTACTATTCTGTCTGGATTATTGTAGCTTACTTACTGTATGTATAAGTAACTCTTGAAGTCAGGTAGTGTCAGGTCTTTGACTTTGTTCTTCTTCATTATTGTATTGGCTATTCTGAGTCTTTTACCTTTCCATGTAAATTTTACAATTGCTTTGCCACTAGCCACAAAATAACTTTTTGGGATTTTGATTGGGATTGTGTTGAATCTATAGATTAAGTTGGGAAGAACTGACAACTTAAAAACATTGTCTTTCCATTAGTGACATGGAATATCTAACCTCAATCCGACATTTGTTTTTATGAAAGTGATAACAGTTTTGCTAAACTGAAGGGTGGTAAATGATGTCCTGTTTAATTTGTATTTTTAATTGGTTATTGCTACTTTACAGAAACTTTGAGTGTTTTTATTTTGATCTTGTAATCCAGAAAAATGTTATAAATATTCAGATTGATTTGATAATATTTTATATTATCTTTCTATATCTATGTTTATAAGTAAAATTGGCCTATACTTTTCCATTATGGTCCTTGGTTTTTAGATCATTATTATAATTGTCATATATAGTGAGTTGAGGCAGCTTTCCTTGTTTTCTCATTTTTTGCAATATTTTTAAATAAAATAGACAGTATTTGTCTTTTTTAGTTTGATAGGATTAAACTTCTAGCAACATAGACTTTATAGGGATTACTGGGGGTAGATTTTAAAAACAGACTCAGTATTTTATTATTTATAGCTATGTTCAGATTTTCTAAATTTTTGGAAGTAAATCTTGGTAAAGTATTTTTCTTGGAGATGGTTCCATTTGTCTACATTTTAAAATTTACCAATATAAAGGCATCATAATTTTTAAGGCTCTACTTTAACTTAGTTATGTTCATTTAATATTTCATTTATTATTTTTGACTTCATTTTTCATTGATCAGTTTGTTAATTTTATTAATCTTTTCAAAGAACCTGTTTTTGGTGGGGTATTTCTAACACGACATTAAATAATCAACACATTTCTTTATTCTTAAGTCTGATTTTTAAGCTTAAAGTCTACCTTTTCTGATATTAATATAGGTATACCCACCGTTTGACTTGGTATCCTTTTTATCCCCTTAATTTCAACCATTTCATTTTAGAAATATATTTTTTAAATAGAATATAGCTATATTTTAAAATTATTATTATTGTATTTGTTTCCAAGCTGAGTATCTATAACCTTTAAAAAGTAATTACTGATATATATGGAATTTATTTTTACTATTTTTTGTCTTTTCCATTTATCAAGTTTTTATTTTTTTCTCCCCTCCTTTACATTACATCAACTAAATATTTTAATTTTTAACTTTTTAAAAAAAAAATTTTAATTTTTTTGTCTTTATTGATTTTGGAGTTGCACATTCTAGGCCTATTTTTTTATCTTTATAACTTTAACATGCCTACTTGATCTAATAATGTTTAAATGAATCATTCTCTTTCCATTTAATACAGGAACCAAGGGTTCAGGATCTCTGATCTCTCCCTGTAGTTGATATGTGTCATGTTTTTGGCTCACCAGCAGGTTTGAACACATTATGTTTAATAAATATCCTTCCTTTTGAGTCCTTGTCTCCAAGGTAGAAGTCAAAAAGTCATTTGCACAGCTTCTTTGCAGCTGGAGTATAGCACGTGACCTATGCCCCACCAATCAACAACTAACAACAATTGAAATTAATGACCCAAGTAGCAAGTGCTATAGAGAGTCCCTATTCTACAGTGCAATCTATTTTTTCAGGAAGATGTTCTATCTGCTGTTCAGTAAACTTTCGTAGTTGTGTAAGCCCTAATGTCAAACCCAAATGTAACAAAAATGGAATCTCTCGTGCAGCCTTTCTACATTATTGATTTAGACATTATTCACCACTGAGCCACTTCTAGGCCTGGATATTTGGTCTTTCCAGAGATTCTATAGGCTATCTAACTTGCTTGAGTAAAACCTTTTGTGCTACAAATTAGTGAGTGTGTTTTTCTTTAACATGCAACTGTTGTTGTTGTCGAGTCAATTCAGACTCATAGCAACTGTATAAGACTGAGTAGAATGGCCCCATAGTGTTTCCTAGGTGAAATCTTTATGGGAGGAACTAAGAGCCCTCAAAAAACCTTCCATTTCTTGTTATTTGTAATTCACAATCCTGAATAAATGTTTTGAAAAATCCTAAAGTAAATCAACTGATTTAGTATTTTCAACTCAGTGTTTTCTCAAGCTTTTTTGGCTATATACATATAAAATATATGAATATGTAACTATATATGTGTATGCATGTGTTTGTGTGTGTGTGTGTATTCTACAAAGTATACTCTTAGAGAAACTAGAGAGACATAATAGTCAGCAAAATTTAGTAAAGGATAATGCATTATGGACAAAGAACCATGTCCTGAACCAATTGAATCTTTTATCCGATTTTCAATATTACTACACAATTGTATATTTATTTATCTTGCAAGGCCATAACAATTGTCATATGCTAGCTGTGGGCTAATAAATACGGAAATAATTTTCTTACAGACCCCGTAACAAATTAGGTGACTTGAAGGCAACTATTAATCTTATTTGTGGAAATTTATATCATTTTGGTATGAAAGATGCTGACATCATAAATCATTCAAAGAAATTCAGTCTCCAGTGCCCTTCTCTAACTCACAAAATATCATTTCAATTGAAATAGTACACAGTTTTTCTGGTAAAATTTGCAGTAATACATACTTAGCGTAGGAGATTCTATAATACAATGCTGGCATAGTGGTAAATCACGTACCCACGGGATCCGGGCAGTTTGGGTTAGTATCACAGTTCTGCTGGTTTTTAGTTGTGTCTTCTGGCAAGTGATTTCAACTCTCTATGCCTCAATTTTCTCATCTGTAAAATAAGGATATTAATAGTATATACTGCATAAGGATGCTGTGAGAATTAAAGGTGTTCAAACACTTAAAGCCCTTAGCCCAGCAGCTGGAGTCCGTAACAAATAGATGTTATTGTAAGAATTCTTCCAGACTCCATTCCCTACTTTGGCATACACTTCAGGAAGCTATCGAGTTTAATTATAACAACCCAATATATTCATTATAAAACTTCAGTTTGGAATTAAAGCAGAATATTCAAAATAGTTCCAGCCTTGATTTTTCTTCCTTGATGTGTTTCTTCAAAGGATAATCACATAATCGTAAAAAATTACAACGCTTAAGCAGCTTTCATCTTTCTTCTTTTACCTGTTTCAATCAGCCATTTCTGTCAAAAGACTCCATAATTGTAAAGTCCATATATAATTCCCTTTCTTCCAGTCTTTCAAAATTGTTTTCATGTGATTTCTGTATTCATGAAAACGCCTGAGTCATAGCCCCAGAGAACAGTCTCCAATTGAATCCTTTGAGTGACTCAAGATTCCCTCCTCTGTCCATCAGAGAATTTTACTCTCAGAACTGTTCAGGTGAACTGAAGGAAGTGGGAAAAAAAGAGAGGATGCTTATTTATATTTCATCTTTTCCAACAAGCTTACTTATCTGTAACTGGAGATAATAAAAAAAAATTATCTTGGATCTCAAAGTAACTTAATGTGTGACAGTTGTCCTTATGAAATAAGCTGTTTGATAGAGGGTGGAGAGGATAGCAATAGAGAAATTAAATACTTTGAATCCAAAAATATTAATTCTAATTTTATAGCTTAGAAAATCAAGGTTGACTCTATAATCACTCAAACCACTCACACCTCCACAACTTACTTGAGACGGTTCTTGGACAAATGACTATCTCTTTGTGCTTCAGTTTCTTCGTCTGTAAAAAAAATGATGATAATAATATTGCCCACTTCATAAGATTGTGTAAACCTTGAATGAAACTAACGTAGTATACTTAGAAAAGTGACTCAATAAAGAGCAATTATTACTCTTTAATGGTTAGGATAACATATTAATATAGTATGTGATGTGCTTAGTTTTTGATTAAAAAAGATATTGCATTAATAAAATTCAAAGTATCAGTAAAGGTAAATAACAAACTTTTTTTTTTTTTTTTTAACCAAAGATAAAACTTAGCTGCAAGTCAGGAAAATACAACACAGTTTACATTTTTCTTTGGGATCAAAAACGATCAGTACATCAGTTAGTATAGAAGTGTTTTAAAGGGAGAGGGAAGATAATTCAAATCACTTCATTTTAAACACAAGGTAAATATGTCCTAGTTCAAATATCTTGCTCAAGTTATCAAAGTAGCAAAGATGTATGATTGAATTGAAACCTCTTATTCTTGACTTATTTTCCAGTTCTCTATCCGTTTTATCTTCCTAGTACTAATGAAAGAGCAAAGCCCAGCCCAAGATAGCAGAATATTTCTATAATTATTACCGAAGTGGATATGTGATTAAGCAGGCAGGAATATTAGGAACGGCTTAGCTAGGAAGTAAGAAAGAATGAACTCAGCAAATACTTGTTAAATTTAACATAAAACTTTTTTTTTCACATATTATGTCCAGAGTTGATAGAAAACATATTGTTATTCTACAAATTAACTTCAGGAAGGGCAGCTAAAGTTGTCTCTGACTCACAGTAGGCACGTTTGCTTTTCAGTAAGATTTTGATCTAGTCCTAATTATGTATGTAAGAAGCTTTAACCTGACCTCCCAGAATTCTGTCCTTAGCCTTAAGAAGCAGAAATCTAGTCATCTAAATTGTGTAAATTCTTGGAGCTTTCCCCTGCCTGCACTTTATGGGAAGACAGGTGACATATTTAGCCTAACGTAACTGATGGTAAAGTCCATCGTGATATCACTCCTGATGAATGGTGGAGAAGATCTACTAAGGTCCTCACATTTTCTCCCTTTATTTCACATAAATAATGTCTGCTAGTGTTGCATTAATATATAACTATATTTTCATCACTGTGATGAATGGAGAGGAAGGTCTAATAAGGTCTTCACATTTTTCCCTTTATTTCACATAAACAATGCCTACTATACCTGCATTGGAGCCCTGGTGGTTCAGTGGTTAAGACCGCTGCTGCGGTCGGCAGTTTGGATCCACCAGCCGCTCCTTGGAAACGCTATGGGGAAGTTCTACTCTGTCCTATAGGGTCACTATGAGTCAAAATCAACTCGACAGCAACGGATTTGCTTTTCTGGGTTTTATAGTTACATTAATATATAACTATATTTTTACCAAAGAAATTCTGTAGTAATTTTACTGTCCAAAAGGTTAATACAATGATTTACATGTCTTGACCTCTTAGAATGTGGGAAAAAAAAAAAGAGACATGGACCACAGAAAACAAATATGAATATAAAATTTTATGAATAGAGTGTCAGAACCTTTGAAAGCTGAAATATGTGGTCTGTGAAATAATGGCCTCTGAAGACTTCCTTGTTCAAATCCCCAGAACTTAGGTAGTAAAAGGGACTTTGAAGATGTGATTAAGGTTAAGGACCTTGAGATGGAGAGATTATCCTGGGTTATCCGGCTGGGCCCAGTCTAATCATGAAACTCCTTAAAAGTGGAGAAACTTTGCTGACTGTGTGTGGTCAGAGGTAGCTGTGACAATGGAAGAAGACACAGAACTATATGATGTTGTTGACTTTGAAGATGAAGGTAAGCGGCCCCTTGAAGCTGGAAATGACAAGGAAATGGATTTTGCCTTAGGCTGTCCAGAAAGGAATGTAGCCCTGCTGACTCCTTGATTTTGGCCCAGTGAACCCACATTGGGCTTCTTACCTACAGAACATCTAACCTAATGAAACTCTAACCTGATAAACTTATTAGCCACTAAGTTTGTGGTGGCTAAACTAACAACAACAAAAGTTTACAGTAATTTGTTATAGCAGCAATTGAAAACTAATACAGTGTATATAGAAACCATAAGCAGTAATCCAAATATCAATCCCAGACTGTTGGACAACCGCAGGTTATAATAGGAAAAGCAAGACTATGAGTTAAGATATATCCTCCTAATCCAGTTTTGCTTTTAACTACCCATGAGACCTTGGGGAAAACAGTTACATACAGCAGCTTACTCATATTTACAATGGAAATATTGGGTTAATTGCTGTTGTTATTAGGTGCAGTCAAGTCAGTTCCAACTCGTTGCCACCCTATGTACAACAGAACAAAACACTGCCTGGTCCTGCACCATCCTCACAATCGTTGTTATACTTGAGCCCATTGGTGCAGCCACTGCGTGAATCCATCTCGTTGAGCACCTTCCTCTTTTTCCCTGACCCTCTGATTTACCAAACATGATGTCCTTCTCCAGGGACTGGTCCTTCCTGATAACATGTGGCTTGCGTTAGGTGCATCTTAGTCCTCAAGATGACATCCTTGTTTTTTAAAACTTAAAGAGATCTTTTGCAACAGGTTTGCCCAATGCAATACATCCTTTGATTTCTGGACTGCTGCTTCCATGGACGTTGATTGTAGATCCAAGTAAAATGAAATCCTTGACAAGTTCATTATTTTCTCCATTCATCATGATGTTGTTTATTGGTCCTGTTGTGAGGATTTTTGCTTTCTTTATGTTTAGATGTAATCCATACCGAAGGCTGTAGTCTATGATCTTTATCAGTAAGTGCTTGAAGTTTTCTTCCCTTTCTCCAAGCAACATTGTGTCATCTACATACCGCAGGTTGTTAATGAGTCTTCCTCCAGTCCTGATGACACCTTCTTCATATAGTCCAGCTTCTGGGATTATTTTCTGAGCATACAGATTGAATAAATATGGTGAAAAGATACAACCCTAACATACACTTTTCCTAATTTTAAACCATGCAGTACACCTTGTTCTGTTTGAATGATAGCGTCCTGGTCTATGAACAGGTTCTGCATAAGCACAAATAAGTGTCTGGAATTCCCATTCTTCACAATGTTATCCATGCTTTGTTAAGATCCACACAGCTGTATGACTTTGTGTAGTCAATAAAACACAGGCTAACATCTTTCTGGTATTCTCTGCTTTCAGTCAAGATCCATCAGACATCAGCAATGATATCCCTCATTCCACATCCTCTTCTGAATCTCGCTTGAATTTCTGGCAGTTCCCTGTTGACGTACTGCTGGAGCCATTTTTTTAAAAATTATCTTCAGCATAATTTTACTTGCATGAGATATTGATGGTATTGTTCAATAATTTCTGCATTTTGTTGAAATATGTTTCTTTTGAATGGGCACAGGTATGGATCTCTTCCAGATGGCTGGTCAGGAAGCCGTCTTCCAAATTTCTTGGCATAGACGAGTGAACACTTTCAGTGTTGAATATGTTTGTTGTAACATCTCAGTTGGTAGTCCATCAATTCCTGGAGACTTGTTTTGCCAGCTTGGACCTTTTCCTTCAGTACCCTTGGTTCTTGATCGTATGCTACCTCTTCAAATGGTTGGACATTGACTAATTCTTTTTTGGGATAGATGGTCATAAATTAAATCCCTTTCAGCTTGAACAGCAGTATTTATGTAGATGTTTTAAAAATACAGTCTAATACCATTGATAGAACAAGTGCACTTCTAGGAATTGACAGAATGCCAACTGAGATGTTTCAGCAAACGAATGTAAGTGGAAAGACACAGAGAACATTAATACACGTAGAATAATGTGTATAGAACCTGTTGCCTGAGAGCTGATTCTGACTCATGGAAACCCCATGTGTGAAGAATAGTACTGCTCCATAGGGTTTTCAAGGCTATGACCTTTTGGAAACAGATTGCCAAGTCTTTCTTCTGAGGCAGTTTTGGATGGGTTCAAACAGCCAACATTTTTGTTAGTAGTCAATAGCTCAACAGTTTGCACCACCCAAGGACTCCTATGAATAATGTGTAAGTGCAGTGAAAGAACCACAGTCCCTGAATCCTGGAGTAGGCAATGTTCATATGTCCTGTCTCCCTCTCAACTGGTGGTGTGATTATAAGTAGCAGAGTTTGAGTTTGAGCAAGAGGGTCCATAATTGGAAGGTGTTATGGACCAATGATAAAACTTCTCTATCATAGAGAAACCAGGACAAGTATGCCTGGTCAGGGCTAGAGCTTGTCAATTAGCCTACTGAATAGACTTGGGTTTTATTTGCATTTCTTGGGCAGAGGAGACATGGAGCCAGAATGGCTGCCACCAATGAGTGGCCAAATTAAGCACTCATGAACACTGAGTACTTCATATGTCGTATACATATTTAGTGCATTCAAATATTCAGTGTTCTCATGATATTTAGTGCCCAGGTGCCTCGTGAATATTGTTGTTGTTGTTAGCTACCATTGAGTTGACTCTGACTAATAGTGACCTTATGGTATAACAGAACAAAACATTGTGAATTCATGTGTCATCCTCACTATTACTTGCATCCTTGAGCCATCTCACTGAGGGTCTCCCATGTCCTCCTTGGCCCTCTATTTCACCAAATATGAAGTCCTCTTCTAGCAGTTGACCCCTCCTGATGACATGTCTAAAGCCAATGTTACACTGTGATCCATAATGTTTTCATTGGCTAATTTTTGGAAATAGATCACCCAGCTTTTCTTCCTAGTCTGTCTTCATCTGGAAGCTCTGCTGAAAACTGTCCAGCATGTGTGAACCTGCTGATATTTGAAATTTTAGTGACATAGTTTCCAGCATAATAGCAACACGTAAGCCACCATAGTATGATAACCTGACAGGTGAGGTACCTTTTAATCAGTCCATCCATTTCTATGTTTTACTCTCATCCTATGAATTCTGCCTATGTTTAACAAACTCTTTTCTTACTAGCTACGTACCTATACTTAAAGCATCTGAAGAGTTATCTATGTTTTACAAGCTGCAGATGTATTCATGTTTTATAGTAGATTTGAATGTCTCAAAAGTAAATATATTTTTCACCAACCCTCAGAATTTCCTTCTGTGTAACTTGACCTTGACATGACAGTGTTATAAGTCTGCCATCTCTCTGATTAAATGTGATTAAACTAGAATTGGCCTGTAACTCAAGAGCAGTCAATCAATAGCCTGGAAAAAACTGAATAAGATCAAAGACTCGCTTTCCCTAGTAATCTGAACTGTAATGGTAATGGGAACAGGAAATGAAAGTAGCAGTGGAGAGGAGTAAACAGAATCCACGTGTAAGCACAAGCCAAAAAAAGACTTTTCATAGGAAAGAGTGAGTTATTAGTTCGGTAGTAGAGCATAAGTAGAAGATACCCAGGAAGAGAGAAAAAGTCATTGTAGCTGAGACACATTAAAGGAGGAGATGCTGAAATGTAGATTGGTGGGGCTTCATCTTCTGAGAAGAGAGTTGGTACGGTGACTTTGGATCCTGAAAAACTAGCCAATTTCCAAATTTTCTGACTATTATATGATTCTGGTAATTTTCATGATACCTTGTTTTAGAGCTTTTTCTACATTTGCATGGGACATAGCCCAGTGCTTAAGATTTCTGTTGGCTAGTTTTGTATATATACTATACTGAACACTAATTTTTTTCAAGGCGTATCCATATAATAACTTTAATATTTTCACAGTAAGATTCTTTCAACTTTACGTTGGTTGTAATTACTACAATGTACCAAATAATTTCCATATAAATTAAAGGAGGCATCAACCAATAATAACTTGGCATATGTATATATGTATGTATGTATATATATAAATATATGAACATTTTCTATTTTCTCAAGGTTAATTTATGCACCAGGATGAGTGTTATCAACATATACCTTCTTGCACGCTTTAATGCACTGAGCATCTGGTGGTAAGCCTAGGAAACCAATTCAATGGAGTAAAATAGAGCTTGTTAAAGAGTTGGTTTTGTTGAGGGTCAGTAAATATGTGGCACGTGTACCATTACTCCCTTCTTCCAATCTTATTGCTGAATTGTTTGTTATTCAGAGTTTTATTTATTCTTGAATCTAGACAAGGTTTTAGTCATAAATATCGACAGGACTATATGTCAGGTCTCACTACTAACAGAGCTGACTGAGCCAGCACTCATAATGGAAGCTATTTGCCATCAAGGTGTTATTTCCTCCTTTTGATTTTGCTTTTAGTGGTGGTGGCTTTCTCTAAGTGATTAATAGCACCTTATTAAGTGAATGGGTCCCTGGGTAATGCAAATGGTTAAAATGCTCAGCTTCTAACTGAAAGATGGATGGTTCGAGTCCACCAGAGGCACCTCAGAAGAAAGGCCTGGCTATCTACTTCCAAAAAATCAGCCATTGAAAACATTATGGAACATCATTCTCCTCTAATGCACATGAGGTCACCATGAGTCAGAGTTGACTTGATGAAAACTGATAGTGGTGATGGTATTAAGTGAATGCAATCTGTTACTTTAACATTTCTTCAAAATAGAAGAACTAAAAATCCTGCTATATACTACTCCACATACTGATAAATTATTGTAATTTATTAAAATTACCTATAGAAACTAAGTATGATTTAGAAAACTCAATTTTTTAAACAATCACCAGCTCTTGGAATTATTAAGGGAGAAAGGAGACCAAGAAATCTTAAAAAAAAAATTATAGACAACAACATGAAAATTAAAAACTTCAAAAGGCCAAAATTACCTTAATAAAAAAAAAATCTACAGACTAGGAAAAATATTTGCAATATGTACGTTGTTGTTGTATGCCATCAAGTCAATTTCTACTCATAGCCACCATTTATGACAGTGTAGAACTGCCCCAGAGGGTTTGTAAGACTGTCATCTTTATAAGAGCAGGTCGCCACATCTCTTCTCCCGCAGAGCTGCTGGGCAGGTTCCAAATGTCAACCCTTCAGTTAGTGCTGAGCACTTAACTGTTACACGAGCAGGGCTCCTGCAATATATGTAACACACCAAAATAATTAATATCATTAATATGAAAAGTAGTCCTATAAATAAATAAGAAAGTCTTTTAAGTGGCTGTTTATGAGATATGATTGGTGGGGGAACAAAGCAAGGCCAGGCCCTGAAGTACTGGCTTTTTCCTACTTCCATACTAGTGTAACTTCTGGAGTGATTGTTTTTGGCCTTAAGAAATACCTTTTAAAATGACAATACACTTGCAAAGAAGAGTTAACTATGTGTATCTGTAATGGCATTGATTGAAACATAAATAGGCCGATTTCTACCTTGGGTGCCAAAGTAGAAATGGGGAATACTAGATTGAAGGAACAATATTTATGCAGGACTTACGTGTATTTTAATAGGAGCCTTGGTGGCCCACTGGTTAAAACACTAGGCTGCTAACCAGAAGGTCAGCCATTGGAACCTACCAGCCACTCCATGGGAGAAAGATGTGGCAGTCAGCTTATATAAAGATTTACAGTCTTGGAAAACTTATAAGGCAGTTCTATTCTGTCCTATAGGGTCACTATGAGTCAAAATCTACTCGACAATAGTGGGTTTCTACTACTTTAAGTACTTGTGAAATAGATTTTTAAGTTGATTTGTCTAGAACAAATGTAAGAATGTGATACAGAGATCACGTATATGTCTAGGCAAAACTGAATATTTAATCAATGGCTAGTATCATTGGGCAGACATTGTGCATCTGCTGATGGGAGTACATCACTATCTGTGACGTTGTGCTGCCCCTCCCCAGAAAATTGTAACTTGAATACAGCCAAGACTCAATCTAACGAGCAATGTACAAGATAAATAAGGGTAGGGGAAACATAGGAAGTTACACCATGAGAATACAATCAGCAAATCCAGACTGTGGGAAACCATACAGGATAAATGACCTGTTTCTTCAATAACTAAAACTGAAAGGAAGGGATGGAGGCAAAGACGGAAGAAGGAAGAGAGGCAAAAGACTAAAATGTAGATTAAAAACAAAACAAAACAAAATTTAAAAAGTTGCATAGATTTAAGACACACCAAACAATCACAATTTATGGACCTTAGTTGGATCCTAATCCAAAAACAAATTATTATGAACATTATGACAATTGGAGAGGATGAACACCACTGGAATAGTTGGTGATGTTAAGGAATCATTAATTTTTTGGTATGATAATGATAGGGTATTTTTCTTTTTAAGATTATTTCTTTAAGAGATATATTATTTTGAATATTTACAGAAGAAATGATAGAAGATCTAGGATGACCAACTGTCCTGTTTGCCCAGGACTGAGGGGTTTCCCGAGACTCGGGACTTTGAGGGCTAAACCAGGAGAGTCCAGGCAAACTCAGATTTCCATCACAACTTACGGGAACGGGGTTTATGAAGTTGGTGAAGATAGAGATAGAACTGGGTAGGCTTTAGAGGATAATTGTGGAAGCCACGGTATATATTTTTAAATGTCCAAGATTTAAACCAAAAATCACATAAACCTGTATTATGTTGTATGTGGGAAGATGGAATGGATTTTGCTAGTCAATGATGGAAAGCTTCATGAAGGCTTTATGTCTGGATATTTTTTTAGAACACAAAGAAACTGAGTATGAAACATATTTATCATCTAAGATAGCATAATCATGATTGTATCAGTATAACCTTAGTGCTTGTATATAAGAAAATGAAATACACTTGTAATGACTTCTTAAAATTTTACCTATCATTGTACAGCTTCCGGAGTCACAGTACTGCCAGCAATCAGATAGTCAACAGTTACTGAGTGCCTGCCTCTTGAAAATGCCCTGTGGGACCTTCTGACATAGCAAACATAGGAAAATTAACCACCACAAAGCAATGAATTCTAAGTGTTTTCCTATAGAGCTTAGAGGAGGAAGTACTTACTGATCTGGAGATATATGAACTCGTGTTAAATGTATGCATTTAGCCCAAATTTCACGTGATCTATACATCTCTTAATATTTTAAATTGATACTATTTGTAGGTGGATTTGACTGAAAATATGTTTTGAAAATATTTATAGGTAAAAGAGAATTTGTGGAATTTATATTTTTCTTTAAATTTCCATGTGTATCTCTGAACAATCTTTCTTCTTATACAATCTTGACAGTACAAGTGATGAATTATATAATTTACTTCTTTTCCTAACAATATTGAGTCAACAATGTAAAAAGTAAACGGTTATCTTAAAATAACTTTTATAATCAAATCAATGGTTCAATGGTTTGTGTAAATCATGTTCCAAATAGAATATTCTAGCAACAAAGCCCAAACTACTTAGTGAAAGGAAATTAATTAGCCTGCTAGTCATCTTTCATTTAATTTATGTGATGAACATCTTCTTTGCTCTGTTTCTCCCCTAGATCGGAGAAAGATTCTATTATCATTGGCAGATTAAAAAAATAAGTATTATAGAAATGTTTATGTTTTTCCAATGCATTTATTCATAAAACTGGGTTGTGGAAGCCTGCCGAACAGGTTCATTAAGACCATATGAGTTTTTAGAACATTCGCTATGTTGCACACTGCAGAGCACTGCCTTCAAGCTGTTCTTTAGAGACAAACAAGCAGGTGCCCAAACCCTGGCAACAAAGGATCTTTGAAACATCTAAGAGTGACAGAGCAATAGAATGTAAAAGTGTAGGTTCTTATAAAAAACACAAAAAACCAAACCCATTGCCTTCAAGGAGATTCTGACTTATAGTGACTCTATAGGACAGAGTAGAACTGCCCCATAGGGTTTCCAAGGAGTGGCTAGTGGATTTGAACTACCAACCTTTTGGTTAGCAGCCAAGCTCTTAACCATTGTGCCACAAGGGCCCCCTGAGAAATGGACAAACAGCCAAGGGTTTCTGATTTGTGCAACACCTAGGGAATTTCTGGTGAAGCCTGAACACAGTGGTGTGGCCAAATGCTTTACGGCTGCTTCACAGTTTGCTGAATTATGATATCCAAAAAGAGAGAAACATGGAATGGTACAAGATTAAAAAGCCCCAAGCAAGTTTATTTTGCGTTCTCAGAATGTGTCCTGCTTTGTTTAAGCTATTGCTTCCTCCTGTTGCAAAGTTTTTCTGTCCTTCTTAATCCTCCGTAGCAATTTGTCTAATCCTGTTGTTGTTACTGAATGCCATCCAGCCCATTCTGACTCACAGTGACCCCATGTAATAGAGTAAAACTGCCCCCATAGGGTTTTCTTGGCTACAATCTTTATAGAAACAGCTTACCAGACCTTTCTTCTGGTGCTTCTTACTGGGCTCACACCGCCAACCTTTCGGTTAGCAGCTGAGTGCTTAATCGTTGTGCCACCAGGACTCCTTGACTATTCTTTACTTGTTCTATATCTAAGCTGAAAATTATGTAGCTCTGCTAATTGGATTTATTCTTGGGTTAATCAAATATTTTCTTCATGGAACATGATGTCAAAGTTAGTAATAGCAATATAAGTTAGATGTAAAGATAAAGTTTAATTTAAAAAAACAAGTTTTGGACATATTTTTGTCATTTGTTTAAGCTTGAATGCAACATTATCAAAATGTTTACCAAATGTGTCAGAATTATAAATGCAGTCAAACGTCAAAGTTTGTATTTTGCTCACATCCCTTTCATTTCCGCATAGGAAGGATGCTGTTTAAAAAGCCTCTCAGTTTACATTTCTAAATGACTTTAGTATTTTAGAGACGAGTTAGATAAATTGCTTTTGTGCTGTAAAACATTGCATTCCAGAACAGGGGCCACTGTTGTGTATCTTCTTTATAGTAGAAGGAAGCGTTTATGTTAAGATCAAATAACTCATACCCTTTTTGAAACTGCTAACACCAGTGTCATTACTATCTCTTTGTCATTTTCTTTCTCTTTCCCAGCTCTTTGTTTTCCGCTTTCTTGCTCTTTAATTGTCTCCTAAGTCAGCAATACAGGCATACGTCATGTTGCAATTATTTTCCTGAATCAATTTACCTTACTCAGGAATTGAAAGCAAGAAACAAAAATAATCAGCAGAAAATACTTCATTTTACTAGTAAATTATATTTGTGTGTGTTATATTTCTAAATCATATTATATTTGAAAAATCTAACATTTAAGCTGTATGTTGCTGTTGTGCTGTTGTTAGATGCCATCGAGCCGGTTTGAACTCTTAGCGATCCTGTGCACAACAGAACAAAATGTTGCCTGGTCCTGAGCCATCCTCACAATTGTTGCTATGTTTGATCCCATTGTTGTAGCCACTGTGTCAATCCATCTCTTTGAGGGTCTTCCTGTTTTTGCTGATTCTCTACTTTAGCAAGCATGATGTCCTTCTCCAGGGACTGGTCCCTCCCATAATACATCCAAAGTGCATGAGACGAAGTCTCGCAGTCCTTGCTTCTAAGGAACATTCTGGCTATACTTCTTCTAAGGCAAATTTATTCCTTCTAGCAGTCCATTCAGTATTCTTCACCAACACCATAATTCAAATGCATCACCTCTTATTCGGTCTTCCTTATTCATTGTCCAGCTTTTCACTTGCATATTAGGCGATTGAAAACACCATGACTCGGGTCAGGCGCACCTTATTCCTTAAAGAGATGTCTCTGCTTTTTAAGAGGTAGGTCTTTTGCAGCAGATTTGCCAAATGTAATATGTCGTTTGTTTTCTTGACTCCTGCTTCCATGAGTGTTGATTGTGTACCTGAGTAAAATGAAATCTTTGACAGTATCTATATTTTCTCCATTTATCATGATGTTGCTTATTGGTCCAGTTGTGAGAATTTTTGTTTTCTTTATGTTGAGGTCTAATCCTCTTTCATCTTCAACAGTAAGTGCTTCAAGTCCTCTTCGCTTTCAGCAAGCAAGGTTGTGCCATGTGCATATTACGGCTTGTTAATGAGTCTTTCTCCAATCCTGATGCTGCGTTCTTCTTCATATAGTCCAGCTTCTCATATTATTTGCTCAGCATACAGATTGAATAAGTACAGGCATACCGAGGAGATGCTGCTGATGCAGTTCCAGACCACCACAATAAAGCAAATATTACAATAAAGCGAGTCACACGAATTTTTTGCTTTTGCAGTGCACATACAAGTTATGTTTACACTATACTGTAGTCTATTATGGAGCCCTGGTGGTGCAATGATCAAGAGCTCAAGCTGCTGACCAAGAGGTTGGCAGTTCGAATCCAAACCCTATGGGCAGCTCTACCCTGTTCTACGGGGTCGCTATTGACTCAATGGTGAAGGGTTTTTTTTTTTTTTTTTGGTAGTCTGTTAAGGGTTCAATAGCATTATGTCTGAAAAAAAATAATGTACATGCCTTAATTACAAATATTTAATTGCTAAAAAATGCTAACCATCATTGGAGCCTTCAGTGAGTCGTAATCTTTTTGCTGGTGCAGGGTCTTGCCTAGATGTTGATAACTTCTGATTGATCAGGGTGGTGGTTGCTGAAAGGTGGTGTGGCTGTAGCAATTTCTTAAAATAAGACAACAATTAAGTCTGCCACATTGATTGACTCTTCCTTTCAAAGATTTCTCTGTAGCATGTGATTTTGTTTGACAGCATTTTACTCACAGTAAAACTTCTTTCAAAATTGGAGTCAATTCTCTCAAACCCTGCCACTGCTTTATCAACTAAGTTCCTTTGTTGTCATTTCAACAATGTTCACAGCATCTTTACCAGGAGTAGATGCCATCTCAATAAACCACTTTCTTTGCTCATCCATAAGAAGCAACTCCTCATCTGCTAAAGTTTTATCACGTGATTGCAACCATTCAGCCATATCTTCAGGCTCTACTTCTAATTCTAGTTCTCTTGCTATTTCCACCACATCTGCAGTTACTTCCTCCACAGAAGCCTTGAACCCTTCCAAATCATCAATGAGGGTTGGAATCAACCTCTTCCAAACTCCTGCTGATGTTGATATTTTGACCTCCTCCCATGAATCATGAATGTTCTTAATGGCATCTAGAATGGCGAATCCTTTCCAGAAGGTTTTCAATTTACTTTGCCCAGATCCATCAGAGGAATCACTATCTATGGCAGCTATAGCCTTTTGAAATGTATTTCTTAAATAATAAGACTTGAAAGTCAAAATACTCCTTGATCCATGGGCTGCAGAATGGTTATTGTGTTATCAGGCATGAAAAAAACATTAATCTCCTCGTACATCCCCATCAGAGGTCTTGGGTGACCAGGTGCGTTGTCAATGAGCTAAGAAATATTTTGAAAGGAATCTTTTTTTCTGAGCAGTAGTTCTCAACAATAGGTTTAAAATATTCAGTAAACCATGTGTAAACAGATGTACTGTCATCCAGGCTTTGTTGTTCCATTTATAGAACACAGGCAGAGTAGATTTAGCATAATTTTTAAGGGCCCTAGGATTTTCAGAATGGTAAATGAGCATTGCCTTCAACTTAAAATCATCAGCTGCATTAGCCCCTAACAAGAGAGTCAGCCTGTCCTTTGAAGCTTTGAAGTCGGGCATTGACTTCTCCTCTCTAGCTGTGAAAGCCCTAGATGGCATATTCCTCCAATATAAGCCTATTTCGTCTACATGGAAAGTCTGTTGTTTAGGGTAGCCATTTTCATCAATTATCTTAGCTAGATCTTCTGGATAACTTGCTACAGCTTTTACATCAGCACTTGCTGCTTCACCTTGCATTTTTATGTTATGGAGATGGCTTCTTTCTTTAAACCTCATAAACCAACCACTACTACCTTCAAACTTTTCTTCTGCAGCTTCCTCACCTCTCTAAGCTTTCACAAATGAAGAGAGTTAGGGCCATGCTCTGGATTAGGCTTTGGCTTAAAGGAATGTTGTAGCTGGTTTGATCTTCTTTCCAGACCACTAAAACTTTCTCCCTATCAGCAATAAGGCTGTTTTGCTTTCTTATCATTTCATGTGTTCACTGGAGTAGCGCTTTTAATTTCCTTCAAGAACATTTCCTTTGCATTCACAACTTGGCTAGTGGTTTGGCGTAAGAGGCCTATATCTTGGCTTTCAACATGCTTTCTTCACTAAGCTTAATCATTTCTAGCTTTTGATTTAAAGTGAGAGACGTTTGACTCTTCCTTTCACTTGAACACTTAGAGACCATTGTAGGGTTATTAGTTGGCCGAATTTCAATATTGTCATGTCTCAGGGAATAAGGAGGCCAGATCACAGGGAGACGGGGAACAGCCGATCGATGGAGCAGTCTGAATACACACATTTATTAATTAAGTTCACCATCTTATATGGGCATGGTTCATGGTGCCCCCAAAATAATTACGATGGTAACATCAAAGATCACTGATCACAGATCACCATAACAGATATAATAACAATAAAAAGTTTGAAACGTTATGAGTATTACCAAGACATGACACAGAGACATGAAGTCAGCACGTACTGTTGGAAAAATAGGGCCCATATACTTACTGGATGCATGGTTGCCACAAAACTTTAATTTGTAAAAATTGCAATGTCTGTGAAGTGCAGTAAAGTGAAGCACAGTAGAACAAAGTATGCCTGTATGGTGAAAGACTGCAGCCCTGATGCACAAATTTCCTTTTTTTAAACCACACAATATCCCCTTGCTCTATTTGAATGACTGCCTCTTGGTCTACGTAGAGGTTTTGCATAAGCACAATTAAGTGTTCTAGAACTCTCATTCTTCACAATGTTATCCATAATTTGTTATGATCCACATAGTCGAATGCCTTTGCAAAGTCAATGAAACACAGGTAAACATCTTTCTGGTATTCTCTGCTTGCAGCCAAAATCCATCTAACATCAGCAATGATATCCTTCTTTCCACATCTTCTTCTGATCAAGTTTGAATTTCTGTCAATGTACTGCTCCAACCATTTTTGAGCTATCTTCAGCAAAATTTTACTTGTGTGTGATATTAATGTTATCGTTTGATGATTTCCCCATTCCATTTGATCACCTTTTTTTCAAAATAATGTGAATATGGATCTCTTCCAATCCGTTTGCTGGGTAACTGTCTTCCAAATTTCTTGGCATAGATGAGTGAGCACTTCCAGCATTGAATCCATTTGTTGAAACATCTCAATTGGTATTCCATCAATCCCTGGATCTTTGTTTTTTGCCAGTTCTTTCAGTGCAGATTGGACTTCTTCCTTCAGTACTGTTGGTTCTTGATCAGAATACCTCCAAAATGGTTGAAAGTCAACCAATTCTGCTTTTTTTTAATTGTACTTTTGATAAAGTTTTACAGAACAAACAAGCTTCTCATTAAACAGTCAGTACACGTATTGTTTCATGACATGGGTTACCAACCCCATGACATCTCACCACTCTCCCTTCTTGCCCTTGGGTTCCCTATTACCAGCTTTCCCGTCCCCTCTTGCCCTCTAGTACTTGCCCCTGGGCTGGTGTGCCCATTTAGTCTCGTTTTGTTTTATTGTCCTGTCTAATCTTTGGCTGAAGGGTGAACCTTGGGATTGACTTCATCACTGAGCTAAAAGAGTGTCTGGTGCCATACTCTCGGAGTTTCTCCAGTCTCTGTCAGGCCAGTAAATCTGGTCTTTTGTTTGTGAGTTAGAATTTTGTTCCACATCCTTTTCCAGCTCTGTCCAGGACCCTCTATTGTGATCCCGGTCAGAGCAGTCAATGGTGGTAGCTGAGCACCATCTAGTTGTACTGGACTCAGTCTGGTGGAGGCTGTGGTAGTTGTGGTCCATTAGTCCTTTGGACTAATCTTTCCTT
>NW_004444057.1:8554457-8578703 GCF_000243295.1 Trichechus manatus latirostris | reverse complement strand
AGAACATTTTCTTTATAAACTATGTTATGCCAATTGAGCTAGATGTTCCCCAAGACCATGGTCCCCACAGCCCTCAGCCCACTAATTCAGTCCCTCAGGGAATTTGAATGTGTCTATGGAGCTTCCATGACCTTTCCTTGTACAAGTTGTGCTGGCTTCCCCAGTATTTTATACTGTCTAACACATCTCCAAAGTTTCCAATTAGGTATTATCTATTCAGAGTTTTTCCCTCCCCACTCCTCCCCTCCCTCGTAACCATCAAAGATTGTTTCTTTTTTTGTGTAAACATTTTCCTGAGTTTTTATAGTAGTGGTCTCATACAATATTTGTCCTTTTGTGATTGTCTTATTTCACTCAGCATAATATCCTCCAGATTCATCCAAGTTGTTAGATGCTTCACAGATTCATCATTGTTCTTTATTGTTGCATAGTACTCCATTGTGTGTATGTACCATAGTTTGTTTATCCATTCATCTGTTGATGAACATCTAGGTTGTTTCCATCTTTTTTGCTATTGTGAACTATGCTGCAATTAACATGGGTGTGCATATGTCTATTTGTGTGATGGCTCTTATTTCTCTAGATTATATTCCTAGAAATGGGATTGCTGGATCATATGATATTTCTATGTCTAGCTTTCTAAGGAAGTGCCATATTGTTTTCCAAAATGGTTGCACTATTTTACATTCTCACCAGCAGTGCATAAGAGTTCCAATCTCCCTGCAGTCTCTCCAACATTTGTTATTTTCTTTTTTTTTTTTATTTGTGCCAGTAATGCCTGGGTGAGATGGTGTCTCATAGTAGTTTTGATTTGCATTTTTCTAAAGGCTAGTGAACATCATGAAGGATGGGAATTCCAGAACACTTAACTGTGCTCTTGAGGAACGTGTACATAGATCAAGAGGCAGTTGTCAAATAGAACAAGGGGATACTGTGTGGTTTAAAGTCAGGGAAAATGTGGGTCAGGGTGGTATCCTTTCACAATACCTATTCAATTGGTATGCTGAGCAAATAATCTGAAAAGGACTATATGAAGAACGGGGCATCAGGATTGGAGGAAGACTCATTAACCTGCATTATGCAGATGACACAACCTTGCTTGCCGAAAGTGAAGAGGACTTGAAGCACTTACTGATGAAGACCAAAGACCACTGCCTTCAGTATGGATTACATTTAAACATAAAGAGAAATGCTTTCAGCCTCTCTCCATTAAGAATCTTGTTGGCTGTTGCTTTTGTATAGATGCCTTTTATTATGTCGAGGAATTTCCCTTCTATACTTATTTTACTGAGAGTTTTTATCGGGAATGGGTGTTGGACTTTGTCGAATGCCTTTTCTGTGTCAATTGAGATGATCATGTGATTCTTTTATTTCCTTTTATTTATGTGGTGGATTACGTTGATTGATTTTCTAATGTTGAACTATCCTTGCATACATGGTATGAACCCTATTTGGTCATGGTGTATTAGTTTTTTGATATGATGCTGGATTCTATTGGCTAGAAGTTTGTTGAGAATTTTTGCATCTCTATTCATGAGAGATATTGGTCTGTAATTTTCTTTTTTTGTGGTGTCTTTGTCTGGTTTTGGTATCAGGGTTATGCTGGCTTCATAGAATGAATTCGGAAGTGTCCCTTCCTTTTCTACTTTCCAAAGTATTTGAGTAGTACTGGTGTAAGCTCTTCTCTGAGTGATTGGTAGAATTCTCGAGTGAAACCATCTGGGCCAAGGCTTTTATTTGTTAGGAGTTTTTTTTTTTATTACCATTCAATCTCTTCTCTTGTTATGGGTCTGTTCAGATTTTCAACATCATTTTGTGTTAGTTTGGGTAGATAGTATGTTTCTAGAAATTTGTCCATTTCCTGTAGGTTTTCAAATTTGTTGAAGTATAGTTTTTCATAATACTCTGTTATGATCCTTTTTATTTCAGTTGGGTCTGTTGTAATGTCCCCCATTTCGTTTCTTATTTGGGTTATTTGCATCTTCTCCGGTTTTTCTTTTGTCATGGACTAGTGGTTTGTCGATTTTGTTGATCCTTTCAAAGAACCCACTTTTGGTTTTGTTGATTCTTTCTATTGTTTTTCTAATCTCTATTTCATTTATTTCTGCACTGATCTTTATTATTTCCTTTCTTCTGGAGGCTGTGGGATTCTTTTGCTGTTCTCTATTTGTTTGAGATTTGTAGCTAATGTTTTGATTTCACCCCCTTTTTTTTGATGTGTGCATCTATTGCTATAAATTGACCTCTGTGCACTGCCTTTACTGTCCCAAAGGTTTTGGTATGATGTGTTTTCATTCTCATTTGATTCTAGGTATTTTTTGATTCCATCTATTACCCAGTGGTTTTTAAGCAGGGTGTTGTTCAGTTTCCATGTAATTGATCTTTATCCCTTGCTCTTCCTGTTGTTAATTTCTAGTTTGATGGTGTTGTGATCAGAGAAGATACTTTGTATTATCTCAGTGTTTTGGATTTTATTGAGGGTTGCTTTGTGGCCTGAGACGTGGTCTACTCTGGAGAATGTTCCATGTGCATTGGAAAGGAATGTATACTTTGCAGCTGTTGGGTGGAGTTTCTATATATGTCTATGAGTTCATGTTGGCTGATTGTGACCTTTAGATCTTCTGTATCTTTGCTGATTTTCTTCTTAGTTGTTCTGTCCTTTACTGAGAGTAGTGTGTTGAAGTCTCCCACTATTATTGTGGAACTGTCAATTTCTCTTTTCAGGGCTGAGTTTGTTTTATGTATTTTGGAGCTCTGTCATTTGGTGGGTAGACATTTATTATGGTTATGTCTTCATGATTTATCATCCCTTTAATCATTATACAATGCCCTTCTTTGTCTTTTATGGTGGATTTTGTTTTAAAGTTTTTTATCTGAGGTTAGTATTGCCACTCCTGCTCTTTTTTTGGTAGCTATTTGCTTGATATATTTTTCTCCATTCTTTGATTTTTAATAAATTTACATCTTTGTTTCTATGGTGTCTCTTATAGACAGCATATTGATGGATCCTGTTTTTTTTTTAATCCATTCTGTTACTCTCTGTCTCTTTATGGGTGCATTTAAGCCATTTACATTCAGTGTAATTGTTGATAGGCGTGAGTATATTGCTGTCATTTTGTATTGCTTTTTTGGTGGTGCTGACATTTTCATTGTCCCTCTTACTCTCCTGTGCTGAATTCCTTTCATTTGTGGATTTTTTTTCTTTTGTTTTGTTTTTGTAGATTTAGTTTTTAGTGTGACTTTGTGTTTTTCTTCTTTATTTTGATGAGTAGGATTTGTTAACCTTCTTTGTGGTTACCTTGAAATTTACCCCTTATCTTCCTAGGTTTGAACCAGTCTTTTATTACTTGGTATCTGCTTGCCTTCCTCTCCATTAGGAAGTTTTATACCTACACCGTTTATTCCCTCTTTTATTGTTCTGATGTTGTTGTCATTTGCAAGTTAACCTCTCTGGTTCCCTGTTGTAAATCTTTTAGTTTTGAATAATCCTTGAGAGTTCATTTCCTAGGTTGGTATCTGGCTGGTGTGATCTTGTGTCCTAGATTCAGGCTGTCATCTGATGTTGTTTGTTCTCAAACCAAAGGACTCCTTTTAATAATTCTTGTAAGTTTTGTTTGTTTTTTACATATTCCCTTAATTGCTGTTTATCTGGAAATATCCTAATTTCATCATCATATTTGAATGAGAGTTTTGCAGGATATATTATTCTTGGTTGGTAATTTTTTTCTTTCAAGGTTTTATATATGTCATCCCATTGTCTTCTTGCCTGTGTGTTTTCTGCCAAATAATCAGAGCTTAGTCTTATTGTTTTCACTCTCTATGTGACTTTTTTATTTTCTTGAGCTTCTATCAGGATTATTTCTTTGCCTTGGTTTTAGCAAGTGTGATTATGATATGCCTTGGTGATTTTCTTTTGGGGTCTATCTTATATGGTGTTTGTTGAGCTCCTTGGATGGTCAAGCTTTTCATCTTTCCAGATATTAGGGAAATTTTCTGCCATTAATTCTTCAATGATCCTTTGTGTTTTCTGAATACTTGCAAATGTTTGCTTTTGATCGTATCCCACATCATTCTCAGGGTTTCTTCATTCTTTTTTCTGATTTTTCCTGAAACAAAGTGGTATCCAAGTATTCGTCTTTAATTTTGCTGATCCTGTCTTCCATTGTTTCAAACCTGCCTCTCAGACCTTCTATGACGCTGTCTGTTTCTGAAATCTTATTGTTGATCTTTTGGATTTTGAATTTTTTTTTGTATGATTTCTAGTTGTGAATTTATTTTGACATTTTGTTCCTATATTATTTTCCTGAATTCTTCCATTGTTTTTTCTGTGTTTTCCATGATTTTGTCTGCCTTTTCCATAAGTTTGTCTATTTTTTCCTCATTTTTTAAAAAATTTTTTTATTGTACTTTAGATGAAGGTTTACAGAACACACAGTTTCTCATTAACCAGTCAGTACACATATTGTTTTATGATATTGGCTAACAACTCCCTGACATGTCAACACTCTCCCTTCTCAACCTTGGAGAACCTTTTTCTTTTTTTGGTCAAAATATACATAGCCAAAGATACACCATTTCAAAAATTTATTTTTTCTGCTTTTTCCTTCAACTCTTGGATAGCTATGACTATTAGAGATTTGAATTCCCTATCAGGTAGTTCCAGTGCCTTTTCTTCTACTGGAAAGTCATCTATTGTTTTATTTCCAATGCCTACTGGAACCATCCTGTCTTTTTTTTTTATATGTTTTGATAATGTCTGCTGTCTTCAGAACATTCCGTAGTTATTTTCTTCATTTATTGACTGTAGATTTGTTTGTTTGTTCCTGCTTTTTAGTTTTATTTGGTTATGTCTAAGCAGGTGTGCTGTGCATTCTTTGTTGTTTGGTCATTTGTGGGCATGATACTTTTCACCTCCTTATCCAATGGGCAGGGCCAGTCACTCATCTGTGGTGCAGCAGGGCAGGTCCAGCTGAAGGGGAGGGGCTGGGATGGGTTATTTATGGAATGTACTCTGGCTGAGAAGGTGGGCCAGGGGTCAGTGCAGGGTAGGTTTTGGTAGGCTGTGCTTGTGCTGCTTGGGGGTGCTGTGCTCAGTGCATGATGCAGATAGGCAAGAGGGAGTGGGGAGTTTGTGACTCTGTAGCTAAGTAGGTATGGGAAGGAAGAGAAAGAGGAGAGAGAAACAGGAGCCAAAAAAAAAAAAAAAGTGCTGAGGGAGACTGCCATTGGAATGGAGAGATGAGAAATTGAGAAATGAAGAAAAACAAAGGAAAAATGAAAAAGAGAAAAAAATAAATAAAAAATTTAAAAAAAAAAGAAAAGAAAAAGAAATGCCCTCAGGAATCCCACTGGCATCTACAGAAGTGGATTCCAGGTCTTGGGGCACAGCCCATCTAGAAGGGGCAGAGATGGCACACAGCACCAGGTATTGATGATACAGGAAAAGAAAGA
Source organism: Trichechus manatus latirostris (assembly GCF_000243295.1). Lineage (NCBI taxonomy): Eukaryota > Metazoa > Chordata > Mammalia > Sirenia > Trichechidae > Trichechus > Trichechus manatus. The sequence continues at coordinate 8,573,252 of NW_004444057.1, read as the reverse complement.
AAGTATAGAGAGACAAGAAACTGAGAAATAAAGAACAACAAAGAATAAGAAAAAAATTAAAATAAAATTTAAAAAAAAGACATGCCCCCAGTGATCCCCCTATCACAGCTGCATAGCCCAAGGAAGTGGCTCCCACAGTGTCAGATATTCAGGACACAGGGGAAGAAGGTAAGTAGAGAGAGACGAGAAACCAAGAAATGAAGAAAAACAAAAAGGAAAAAAGGAAAACAGAACAAAACAGGCCACAGGGATCCCTCTGGCATGGTGGCATGGGCTTTGGAATTGGTTCCCCAGCTAAATGGTGCTTCACAGCCTGTCAAGAAGAAGCGGAGATGGCACACAGAGCATGGTGTTTGAGAGAAAATTAGGGGAGGAGGTGAGAGAGAGGGAAGAAACTAAGAGAAGTCAAAAAAAGCAACACCAGCAACAAAGAAATTGCAGTGAAGGAGCTAGCTGGTGTGGATGGTGCAAATCCAAGTGGCATATTGCTGGTGCCTCCTGGCCAAGTGACCTCGGCCTGCTGGGAATTGGTGGAGGTCTAGCAGCGAGAAGAAGGGTAGGGGGTGGGAAAGTGTGTGTTGCTGGTTACTGGATGCTCTGTCTCCTGCTGGGAGCTCTGTGAAGCAGCTTGCTGTACTCCCTGTATGCCAACCTCTGATGGGAGTCCAAGATGGTAAGTCTATGCTGCGTTAGCTGATAAGAGACCGCCACTCCGTATCTCTCCTCACTCTCTGTTCTCTGTCTGTTTCTTATTCCATTTGGTGCTTGGCTGAGATCTTTTTCTCTTGATTTAACACTAAAGGTTCCTGGATTGATGTTTGTTTCTGTTTTACTTAGTTTTTCAGGTCTTTGCTGTGGATGGACTGCACGGTGCTTTGTCTATAGCTCCATGTTGACTCTGCCTCTCTGACCAATTCTTTTTCATATAGTGACTCTGTGTATTCCTTCCAACTTCTTTTGATGCTTCCTGCATTGTTCAGCATTTTCCCCTGTAGAATCCTTCAATATTGCAACTCAAGGTTTAAATTTTTTATTCAGTTCTTTTAGCTTAAGAAATGCCAAGTATGTTCTTCCTTTTAGGTTTTCTAACTCCAGGTCTTTGCACATTTTATTATATTTACATAATTGTAATTTCATTATAATACTTTGCTTTGTCTTCTTGAGACACCCTTTGGAATCTTCTGTTCAGCTCTTTCGCTTCATCATTTCATTTAATTTTTGAATTAGATACAAAATTTATTTTTAATTTCCATCAGTTCAAACATTCATCATACGAACACAAGGAAGATTCTTTATCTTTTATTCAATTTCCCCTTTCACAAGCTACAAATAAATCTAAATTGTTTAAATTACTTCAAAGTGAGATACAATTTAGCCCAAAATAAAACCATGTTGTTCTTTGTTCTTTAAGGAAGGAAAAATGAAATCCAAATCTTATTTCTTGTTTACACCAAAAAAGGCATGCAAAAACCAAGATACAATAAGGCTTATTTTATTATGTGATTTTTTGCAACTTTACATAACTTCTTTAATGTATAATTCTAAAAGTTTAACATTTTTCAAATAAGGGGTTCCAATTATATCATATGGCTAATATTTATTGAACTATTTGAACTATATCATATTGGTTAAAATTACACAGAACAGTAATTCATTTACCTATCAGCTAGGTACTATTATTATCCCGTTTTATAATCATAAATTTGAGACTCAAAAAATATACATAAAGGTTGTGCAAGATCACACATTTTGTGTAGCAGAACCAGGATTCAAACCTAAGCAATTTGCTCCTGAACATAAGCTCTTGGATTTCATGTCATGAATTCCAAGGTTCTTTCAAGATCTATAAAACACTGACCTACGTCTTTGCCAGTCATTGTAGCTCCCCACAGATTCTATGAATTAAGTTAGAGCATGGGAAAAGTAAGTCCAGCTTCTTAGAAGTCCAGTAGAGAGATGCCACTGTAGACAGATTATTTAACAGGTTTATTGAGACATAACTTATATACCATAAAATTCACCCATTTAAAGTATAAAATTGGATGGTTTTAGTATATTCACAAAGTTGTGCAGCCATCACACAACTTAATTTTAGAACATTTTTCTCACCCCCGAAAAGTCACTCCCTACCGAGCCTGTCCCTTCAACCTCACGTAACCACTAGTCTACTTTCTGTAGAAAATACTAGTAAGGAATTATTTAGCTTTTAGTAGTCACCTTCTAATTATTCTCTGCTACATCACACGGTGTATTTCCTTCATAGCAAGTTTCGAAGTCTGCAATTATCATAGATATTTATGTGTTTACTTTTTTATTTATGTGCTTTCCATCTGTCTTCTCTGTTAGTTGTTTGGGGGACAGGAACCATGCATGTCTTGTGCATTGTGATACCACCAGGGCTTAGCACAGTTCCTCATCATTGGTCAATAAGAATTTGCTGAATGATAGAAATGAACAACATTAAACCAGTAAAGAGTATGAACAGCAAGAAGTTAGGAACCCTATAATTTTTTGCATTTCAGTGAACGTATTGGTAGCCATGAATATTAATATCCAAGTATTTCAGCACATAGTGAGATGAGTTATGTTCCTGCCACTAACCTCTGTACTTAAAGATGCTGTACATAAAGACTTATGACTAATATTATTAGCAGAATGAATAAGTGGAATTTTAATATTTGATGCATGAAACGTATCTTTATTTAACAGTGTAGGGTAAAGAACATAAACTTTGGAGTTAGAAAGGCCTGTATTCAAATTTAGCTCTGCCACATCTTACCTGTGTGACTTGGACAAGTAAATTCACCTCACTGAGTCTCTGGAGTTCATCTACAAAATATGGATATTAGATATAAGATTTTTCTACAAGTTATGGTTACAGTATGAAAATTTTAAACCCTCTGGTAAATTTTTTAATTTACTATAAGCAATTACCTTTAATGGTGTTCTAAAATTAGTGATAATCAGCACTGAATACAGAGGTGTTCAACAAATGTATTCATTTTTATTGTGACTGATCTGTGGCAACCTCAAAGATACACATCATATGAACGAAAAACGATCTTGCTAAGCTAGTCATTCTGTGATTACGTGGCTTCAGTGTGAGCTGCATGCTGGTTTTAAAATTAGTCTTTACAGAGATCCTTTTTCTCTGCTGGCAAGAATTCCCTGTGGACCTTGCTGGTGTGCTGTCATCTTTTGCCAACACTTGTCCAGCCCAGCAGAGTGGGTTTGAAAGCAGGGTAGCCATGATGATAAGAGACTGGCTTAGTTTCAGAACAGTATTATCAGTCTTACTGGATTTCATCGTTTGCCAAATACCACATAAGAAGTGAGGGAGGTAGTGAGCTCCCCATCACAGAACATATTCAAGCATAAGATACACAGTCACTTGAAAGAGGGCAATGTAGACAGGATTCAGCCTTTACAACTTTTGCTTTTAGTCGTGAAGTAGATTATGAGTAATGTTTGGAGTGCCCAAAATGATCTGCAGTTGCTTCTCCTTAGCTGTTTTACTTTCTTATTTGGAAGTGGTGATAATATTATTGCTAGTCAATCCTTAGATTCCACATATGTTATGATTAGTATTAATCGGAAGCATATAAGCCCTTCTTGCTTCCTGAGAGCCCTGTAGGGCTAAGGATTTGCACTTTTTTTATTATCTCTGACTATGCTTGCTACTTTAAAAATTTCAGCAAAGTTTATAATGCAGTCTCTTGGCAGATACTTTAAAGGAGAATCTTTTGAAATACTTTTGGTCTCCTAAGAAGCCTGCTGATCATATCCTAAGTAGAGTGCTGACAGATTGTTCTCTGTTACTCCTCAGCGCTATCTCACTAACCCTTATGAAAGTGAGACGCACTTGGTCTTTTCCTGCAGGCTATCGGTGAATATTGGTTTGCCCAGGATAGTAGAAAGCACTGTGTTCTCATGGCAATGTTTAATTTCCTCGTCCCTACTCACCTTTCATACATGTGTTTCTACCCAATCAACTGAACACCTATTATAGATTACCGTTTGTCTTAGTCATCTAGTGCTGCTATAACAGAAACACCACAAGTGGATGCTTTTAACGAACAGAAGTTTATTTTCTCACAGTTAAAGTAGGCTAAAAGTCCAAATTCAGGAAGTCAGCTGCAGGGGAAGGCTTTTCCTCTCTGTCGGCCTTCTACTCTTCAGTGTTCCCCCGGACTAGGAGCTTCTCTGCGCAGGGACCCCTGTCCAAAGGACGTACTCTGCTCCCGGCACTGCTTTCTTGATGGTATGAGGTCCCCTGTCTCACTGCTCACTTCTGTCTTTTATATCTCAAGAGACTGCCTCAGGATACACTCCAATCTTGTAGATCCAGTCCTGCCTTCTAACACAAGGGCCACCCATCCTCCCTCATTAACATCATAGAGGCAGGTTTACAACATACAGGAAAATCACACAGTAGCAGGAATGATGGCCTAGCCAAACTGATACACACATTTTTTGGGGGACAGAATTCAAACCATGACACCGTTCCTTGCTAAAGCCAAGAAAACTCATTGCAGTCAAGTTGATACCAACTCATAGTGACCCTAAAGGACAGGATAGAACTGCTCCATAGGGTTTCTAAGGCTGTGATCTTTAAGGAAACAGACTGTCACATCTTTATGCTATGGAGGGGCTGGTAGGTTCGAACCACTGACCTTTCAGTTAGCAGCCAAGCACTTAACCACTGTGCAACCAGGGCTCCTTTCAGTTCCTTGCTATAGGCTCTTAAAACCTTAGAGTGGTAAGTAATTGATAAATAATCACAATATTTGGGATAAATGTTGCAGGAGGTCTAGGTAGGTAACAGTAGAATGTGAAAGAAAGGAGGAAGATGTTCTCTGTCTGCATGACAAGGGATCGTTTCACAGAAGCTGAGTTAGGAAGTAAAAATTAGCAGAAGTTCTCATACGGGGCTGAGGGCAAGGAGCTTAAGTCCCACCAACTTCCTTGAAAGGCAAGCAGATGAATATCTGGTGCACACCCACCCAGTGGAGTGGTAGAGTCAGCTCATCCTGGCTAAAGAGAGCTGATTGTCAAATTTCGGGAATTTTGCAAGCTGGTTGTTAAACACAGCTATTTTTTTTCCTAATTGTTCTTTATATGAAAATTTATAGAACAAATTATATAGAACAAATTAGCTTCTCGTTAAAAAATTAGTACACATATTGTTTTGTGACATTGGTTACCAATCCTACGACATGTCTACACTCTCCCTTCTTGACCTTGGGTTCCCTATTACCAGCTTTCTTGTCCCCTCCTGCCTTCTAGTCCTTGCCCCTGGGCTGGTGTGCCTAGTTAGAATCGTTTGGTTTTATGGGCGTGTCTAACCTTTAGCTGAAGGGTGAACCTCAGGAGTGACTTCATTACTGAGCTAGAAGGGTGTCTGGAGGCCATAATCTTGGGATTTCTCAAGTCTCTGTCAGGCCAATAAGTCTGGTCTTTTTTTGTGAGTTAGAATTTTGTTCTACATTTTTCTCCAGCTCTGTCCAGGACCCTCTATTATGATCTCTATCAGAGCAGTCAGTGGTGGTAGCTGGTCACCATGTAGCTGTGCTGGATTCAGCCTGGTAGAGGCCGTGGTAGTTGTGATCCATTAGTCTTTTGGACTAATCTTTCCCTTGTGTCGAAGGGGTGAGACCAGTGGAGTATCTTAGATGGCCACTCAGAAGCTTTTAAGACCTCAGACGCTAGTAGAATGTAGAACATTTTCTTTATAAACTATGTTATGCCAATTGAGCTAGATGTTCCCCGAGACCGTGGTCCCCATGGCCCTCAGTCCAGTAATTCAGTCCCTCAGGGAATTTGGATGTGTCTGTGGGGCTTCCCTGACCTTGCCTTGGACAAGTTGTGCTGGCTTCCCCAGTATTGTGTACTGTCTAACACATCACTAAGTTAACACTTATCTATTGTCTATTTAGTGTTTTTCCATCCCCACCTCTTCCCTCCGTAATAGTAGTAAAAGATTGTTTCTTTTTGTGAAACACAGCCATTATTAAAAATTAAATTATATTTGTCCTTTTGTGACATACTTATTGTACGATCCCACTTCTATAAAATATCTAAAATAAGCAAATGTGTAGAAACCAAAGTTCATTAATGATTACCAGCGGTGAAAAGGAGGAGAAAGGGGGTAGTGATTGCTTAGGAGGTACCGATTTTCTGTTAAGGGTGATGGAAAAATTTGGAAAAGGATAGCTGTATGGTTACACAACATGATGAATGTAATTAACGTCACTGAATTGTACGTATGAAAAATGTTAAAATGGCAAATGTTTTGTTATAGGTATATATTTTAACCATAATACAAATTATATAAACTAATAAATTATATTAAAAACAAAGATAATAAATACTCAAAACATAACCTCCTAGTTAATTTACTGAACTTTATTATTATCTACACTTTTGAGGTTATTTACTTCTATTTTATCTGAATAATGGAAATACTATACAATGGTGTGCTACTGCACATCTCTTCCCAACTCCTGATTCAGTGACATCACGTTGGTAACTTGAAATTGGCCAGGGTGGGAGTACTTACACCCAGAAAATCAGCCAACACTACAAATCAGACTTTTATTTAGTGTTTTGCTGACTGTCTAGGCTTAAGAAACTGCTATAAAAAATGTTAATAGTAGAGATGAAATTATAAAAATGTGTCATGTCTATAGCTATTACATTGTGAATATCAAGAAAAATCGAGGAACTATATTCTTCTGGTTATTGAAAATTGATGTGTTGCTCACACCATTTATTATAGAGGGAAGTTCTGACACGTCATCATTGTTTCACTTTCATCTTACTCAATGTAATTGGAAACATTATTAAATATGCATGTCAGAACTATAGTTGTTTATCAGTTGTAACAATAGCTTAGCTATAGATGCAACAGATCAGCAAGAATCAACAAAAGCAACCTGTTAGAATCAATCGATTACATGGAATTTGTAAGAAAGTGTATTGCATATTTTATTGTTACGTATAAATTGTATGCTGTGTATCATTTTTATTATTGAAATATGATAAATTTATGTCTACGTATGTGCACATGCACCCACATGTATGTATATACATACTTCCTTTTCTTTTTCTTGGAGAGGAGGTTACTAAACATTTTTAGACTTAACCACTGTGCCACCTGTCATGTGCACGGCATACCAAAGAGGAGCTCTGCTGTAGGCAAGGGGAAACTTTTAATGTTTTAAGGAAGGAAGTTACATGATTATATCTGCATTTTAGAAAAATCCCCTTAAGTAAGGCAATAAATATCTCTAATAAAGACAAAGAAGCAATTTAAGGGGCAATTGATTTAGTTCAGATAATAAATGTTGAGACTTAAGTTAAACAGGAATAAAAGGAAAGGACAGATTTGAGAGACATGTTGAGACATGTTCCAGGTAGAAATCAAAGTCTGTAGTGGCTAATTAACTGTGAAAGATCTCCCTCAGATGTACAGCTTAGAAGAATGGCTGGCTAGAAAGTAGAGTAAATAGGTGAGCTAAGGGCTAAATACGTAAATATAAATATATATGCATAAATATATATATGTATATGTATATATATATAGTGAAGATTAGCTCAGTTTAGGACCAAGTTTGAAATACTTAGACATTTAAGCAGAGTTTTGCAGCATGCAGTTGAGGGAGGATGAGAGCTTAGATGTCAGAATAGGAATCTGGTTTCAGTTTGAAATTTTGGAGACTTAAGTAATAGTTTTGGAAGACATGGGTTATGGATGAATGCATGAAGGAGAATGTATGACATGAGAAAGGAAAGACAACAAGATTCAAAAGTTGAGAGCCATCTGTATTTAATGGTGAGATGAGGAAGGAGTCTCATAATAGTGATGAAAAAGATTAAGATTAGGAGAGAATCAGCAAACAGCGGTGTCTCAGCAAGCGAAATTTGGAAAAGGCATAATCAGAGGTACCAAATGCTGTAGCAAAGTTACTTACATAAAAGCAGAAAGCAGATTCAGTGAGGGTCGTGGGCTTGATGTTAAATTGCCTGCTGTGGTGACAGTAATAGGATTCATTTTCAGTTATTTACCGATGCATATAATAAACTTTCTCAAAATTTAGCAGCTTAAAACAACAGAGATTTATTATTTCTCATGATTCTGGGTGTTGATTGGGTTCAGCTGAGCAGTTCTTTAGCTCTAGGGCAGTCTACTGGAGTCCTCACATGGCTGCATTCATCTGAGAGCTCAACTAGGGCTAGAAAGTTCAAGATGGCCTCCTTCACAGGTCTATTGCCTCACTTGAGGTAGTTGGAATGGCGAGGGACCATCTGGACCTCTCTCTCTCCCTTTGGAGCCTCATTTTCCAAAGCCAGTCAGGCTTATTGAAATGGCAAATGGCTTCTAAGAGAACAAAAGGGGAACCTACAAGTCTGCTTAAGATCTGGGTTTAGAAGTCCTAGAACATCACTTCTGTTGCTTTCTATTGATCAAAGTAAATCACAAGTTCACCTAGGCTCAAGAGATATGGAAATACACCTCACCTCTTGATGGAAAGTGTAGCATGTGTGAACATGGATGGGAGAGAGTGCAGGTGACCATCTTTGCAGAAAACCTACCCCATGTATTTTTCTTTTGTGTCATTTGAATACCTTCAAGTTTGGCCCCTTTCCTTCCTTAGTTCAAGTAGCTCCAGGATTAACACGATGGCTACGGTTGCCATTTACATACAACAAAAACAAAGACTCTGTATCTAAAATCCACCAATGAGATTTTGCCCAAGTGCATGCCTCGGGAGTCAAGGAAATGCATACCTATACCCTAACAGCAAGATCTGGAGGGGATGAGGGAAAGGGGCCAAGGAAAAATGATCACACCACAGATCCTCATCTCTATAAAGCTGCAAAAAAACAAACAGAGCTTAGTAACTTTCCCACCCAAGAGTCTGAGTACAAACCTCCTAACATCCTCTTGCCATTTCTTTGCTTCAGCACCCAGACATCTTTAGATCATTTGTAGCCATGAGGTATCACGTAACATGAAAAGGGGAGGGGGGACTTCTTTTGTATAACAACAGGCCCTTTGTCCACTTTGAATGTGCCAGAGAAATGCCTTACTATGCAGAGAAATACTGTAAATAGGGCAATCTTTTGCAAGACAAGTTTTCAGGAAACATGTTGGCTTTATTATCTTTATGGCATGTAACATAACCTTGATTGAGTAAATGACTCTTCTTGCTGACCATGTACACACAGATGGCCAGATTTTTGTGTTATTTGTTGTGTGGTTATAAAGTAAAGTGAGCTCTGACTCTCAGTTCAATAACTGAGAGCATTGCTTATTTTTCCCTTTATTTTTGCTTCCAAATATACACACGTAAGACCATTTTATTATTTTATAATTATTTTTTAGGATTAACTTATTTCCATAACTACAAAATAACCAAACCTTAATACAAATGATTTATACGTGTAAGCACTACCTAAAGTACGAATGAAAGCAAATTGATATTCATGTTAAAATTCCTGACCCAAAATTGTAGTGGTTTAATTGTAGCAGTCTAATTGTCACAATTTCTGATTGTAGTGATCTAATCTGCTCTAGCTGGCTGTGAAATCTTGAGGATTATTTCCTAACACTAACAAAACGATTTGCAGAAATAAGCACTATTCATATATCATACAAACAAATCAATATTTATCTTTAAATTTATGGCCCTGAATTTTAATGAAAAGAATACTAGACAGGGTTCTGGTCTAATCTGGTCTAGCTGGATGTGAGATCTTGAGGTAGTTCACTGCTTTGGAATGCATTTTCACAATTTTCCATTGTTGGAACAAGGGAATAGAACAAGATTATCCCAATGGTCCATATCCAGCTCTAATATTCTATCATTCTTTGGTTCTGATAGTGTTAGAAGTTGCTAACAAAGGCCAGTACAATTCCTCAGAATAACTGAGTCTTTCTACAACTTATGCTGACACATTACTTTATAGACCTCTGAAGATTAAAATGTCAGCATTAAAAGATTAGAATCTAATCTCCAAATAAGTCTTTTTCACAAGCCAGTGGATCTTCCTTTCTTATTCTAAGGCTTCTCCTCACTTTGTCACATACAAATGTTTAAGGGGAAAACTAACCATCTAACCCTTTAATTGAAGAGGATGAGGAAAAGTGATTTTTCAGGAAAAAAATGCTTCCATAATAGCCAGAATTCACCTTTTGTAAGTATAAAGCCGTGTAAATTTAAAATTGCAAAGGTGCTCTCTAAATATAACTTGATTTTTCATTTGTTACAAAGACTTTAATTGTATTCTCATTGATGTTGTTGGCTTTTGCCATCTTTATTATTGAGATTAAATTCACATAACATAAAATTCACCATTTTGGCCACTACCAATACGACTTTTTATTTTATTTTTATGTTGCTCCTAGTTTTTGCGTTTTTTTTTTTTTTGCTAATTATGGTAAAAATATAAATAAGTAAGCATTTGCCAATTCAAGAATGTTTTCCATGTATAATTCAGTGACACTGATTACATTTTTCATAGCATAACTTTTTAATGAAGTTGTGCAAAACTAGAAAGTGAGTTTGGAGACTGAGAAAAGACAGCAAAGAACTGACCATGGGAAGGCCATTTGTTGGGATTTTTTGCTGGCAGGAGAGATTCAACAGAATTTAGGGGCTCAGTGTCCCCAGCTTCCTGATTATCTGCCTATGTGTCCCCATCCCAACCAAACTGGTTGCCGTTGAGTCAATTCCAACTCATGTCGACCCTATAAGACAAGGTAGAACTGCCCCATAGGGTTTCCAAGGGTTTCGAACTGCTGATCTTTTGGTTATCTGCCATAGCTCTTAGCCACTATGCCACCAGGGTTTCCATCCAGAGATTACTGCTATTAATATTTTATTTTTCATAGTTTATGTTCCCAGCTTTTATTTTACAAATACAGATCATAAGACATATATCATTTTTCAATATGTTGTTTAGTATTTTATCATCACAATGTATCAAAATTAATATACTTGATTATTTAGTAGTGGATGTATTTATATATACGTATACATATATGTGTGTGTGTATATATATATATATATATATATATATATAGGAAACCCTGGTGGTGTAGTGTAGTGGTTAAGAGCTACTACATCTGCTAACCAAAAGGTTGACCGTTCGAATCCACCAGGTGCTCCTTGGAAACTCTACAGGGCAGTTCTACTCTGTCTTATAGGGTTGCTAAGAGTCGGAATCAATTTGACAGCAATGAGTTTGGTTTTGGTTTTATATATAGAATGCTTTATGCTACAAATAACATTCTGAAAAGTATTTTTATAGATTAAATTATAGGCAAACTTTTGATTATTTGATTTGATTTTAGTTTATCTGATTATTAAGGAGACCACAAGTGGAATTGATGAAAACCGTGAAAGTTGATTATATTTAAGGCTATTGATAACTATGACAAGACTACTCAAGAGTTCTTCTGAGTTATCAAAACATAAAGGCTTGGAATGAGAAAGGTCTCCTAGATCTAGTTTCTTAGATTGTTGTTGTTAGATGCTGTCAAGGTGATTCCAACTCATTACTCCAGCTGATACTCATCTTTTCTTCCTCTGAAGGTTATACAAATTGTTACCTATGTATTTATAAACATAAGACTATTGTCTGTCCTGACATTTAAATATTGTATGTGTGTGTGTTTCTTATGTTCTCCCATAGGCAAGTTCTGGATTGTGGATACCAACTTACATAAAGTTTTAAATGTTTATCCCTCAACAAACACGGTGCTGTGCTGTGCACAGTATTCATAGTGTACTATGTAATATCCATAGTAACTCAATGGACATTGAGAAGTTAGAGAATAAAGACAATTCTCAGGAAGGAGAGGGAATTAATAATTGGAAATACTTAAATGAGGACTTTTAAATACATAATAATAAGACAAAGTAGAACAATACTTCTCTGCTGATTCTTGTTGGCAAAATGAGATGGAGTGAAAGGTCCTAAGTGGTACTTTTCCAATTCTAGTTTTCTGCTAGGCAAGAAATAATCTTTACTATGGGAGAGCAGCTTTAACTATATATCACTGTTGTTAGGTGCCATGAGTTAATTTTGACTCATAGTGACCCTATAGGACAGACTAGAACTGCCCATATGGTTTGCTTGGCTATAATCTTTACAGAAGTAGATCACCAGGTCTTTCTCCCACAGAGCTTCCAGGTGGGTTTGAACTGTTAACCTTTTGGTTGGCAGCCAAGCACTTAACTGTTGTGCCACCAGGGCTCCTTAACTATATTGATGATATTTAAAGCTAAGAGAATAGATCAGATAGCCAAAGGGAGAGTGTAGAGAGATAAGGGAAAGTCTAGGATCTAACCCCTGCCACTTCCAAAATTTATAGCTTAGATAAAGGGAAGCCAGGAAGGCATAGAAGGAACAGCTGTAGGGGTAGAGGGCTCATGGAAGCTACGAGAAAAGAATATTTCGAGAAAAATAGATAATACAACTACGTCAAATCCTGCTGAGAAGCTGAATCACATGAGTAAAAAGTCTAATAGGATTTAGAAAAGTGTTGATCACTGACAAGAACAGATTTGCTGATGTGCTAGAGGCAGAAGCCAAATTGAAAATAGTTTTAAGTTCGGATGGGTAATGAGGAAATGGAGGCAGACATATTAATACATTTTCCATAAAGTGAGATATGAATAGGGGAGAAAAAACATAGAACTTTAATGGAATAGGGAGCTGGTTAAAGGGACTTTCTGTTTTTCTAAGATGGGCATTTTTAGAATTACATTTTCTACAGGTATGAATGATTCAGAAGGAGGGAGAGAGCAATGAATCAGGAGCAAGTGGTGGAATACAATGAGCAAACTCCTAGAGATGTTGAGGGGCAGTGGTGTAGGAGTTAATTTTTTGTTTTGAAGCAGTCAAACAGCACTACTATTGAGAATTATTAGTATGGCAGGTTTTTCAGCTGCAGAAATTTATTACTTCCTCCTTAGCATCTCTCTAAAATCTTTGATATAAGAGCTAGAGAAGCTTATGCAGTGCACACAGTTCAGGCAGGGTCTACAAATTTCAGTTGCGAGAATGTGAAAGTGTATTAAAGCTCAGCAGAAGTGTAGTGATAAAGATCAAAGCAGAAACAGTACTGTTAACAACGTGCATACCATTTTCACTGTTCCTGGAGAAACTGTAGAAGTATCTAAGACAAACGTGAAGCAATACTAAGCAGACTTCAGGGCTACAGGCTGAGAGCAAGCAAAACAAATGTCCATTATATCAAGATAATGTAAAGTACTGTGGACACAGAACAGATGTGAAACAAATTCACTTAGTTTCAGGAAGCTTGGCAACTAGACCCATTCAAACTATCAGGCCAAAATCTTTCTGAGTGCACATCAATGAAAATATATTTACTCACATTTTGTGTAACCCAAACCAGGGCTTTAGTGGTTTCAAAAATCCCAACAAATTCCACTGAATTGCCACTGAAAGAGTATTTTTTCACTTACCATTAAAAAATTAAATGAGATGACTTGTGTGAAACCATGTAAACCAATGCTCGACATATAGCAGACACTTAATAATATGTTAATTGAATATGAACCTTTGCCCCAAGGGAAATAAGCCAAGGTAATAAGGGAATATGGTATTTGATTTTTGTGAGAACTTACTAGGTTAACATCTTAGTTAAAATATTTTATTTGATTTTAGTTTATCTGATTATTAAGGAGACCAAATATTAAGTAAACATCCTAAACAGTCAGTGCTTGTAGAAAAGAAAGTGAATCTGCAAAATGAGGCTTGTTATAGGCTTGAATGTGAATGCAATTTTGAGTCCATTACACTTTGTATGTGATATTGTTCTTGCTCAGAATGAAAGGTAAGTAATAATCTGTGTTTCTGATTTATAGACTTGGCTCTATAGGAATAGCTCTTTAGCCTGTATACATTGACTTAGCTTGTAGGAATGCAAGTTGAAATAAGAATCACTAATCCCCAGCAACTGTTAACATCACTCTGAAAAATCGATTAACCAAATTTGTCTTAATGAATACAAAAGCCTTGACTTAATGCTTCCTCATCAGTACAGAAAAATTGTGTTTGAAAGCAGCCTTGGCTGTCACTAAGAATTTATGAATGAATTTAATGCATACTCAAACTGTCTGTTACATTTGTTTATGTTAAGCATGCATTTCCGATTCTTAAACAAAATACACAGCAAGAATATGTTAAAAGAGAGGACTCCTGGGTAATATGGCACTATAGTCAGAAGCACCACGCCGTCCCTCTGCAGCAAAGATCAGAAAAACTAAGTCAAACAGAGTCACACGTCAATCCTGAAACCCTAATCATCAAATAAAGAACTCAGCCAAGCACCGAACGGAATAAGAAACTGACAGAGAACAGAGAGCGAGGAGAGATACATGCAGAGGGCCCCAATCAGCTACCATAGCATGGATCCACCATCTTGGACTCCTACTGGAGATCAGCAAATGGGGGTATGAGAAAGCACCTTCACAGAGCCTCCAGCAGGAGACAGAACAACCGGGAACCAGCAATATAGGCTTTCCCATTCCCTACCCTTCTTCACCCCCACTCGGCCTCCTCTGCTTCCTGCAGCCATAGTCTCTTGGCTGGGAATCACCAGCTTCACCCCAGTGTCACTTGGATTCCATCTACCTGCACTGGCCAGCTCCCTGAGTGCCTTTTGTTGGCTGCTAGTGTTGCTTTTTTCTGCTTCTTTAGATTTCTTCCTTACCTCTCACCACCTCCCCCTCCTTTCTCTCAAATACCTGGCTCCATGTGCCATCTTTGCTTCTTCCTGAAAGGCTGTGACACACTGCTTGACTGTGAAAATGAGTCCCAGCCCATGCTGCCACGCTGGTGGGGCCACCCGGGGCTTTTTTGTTTGTTTGCTCTGATTTGTTCTGTTTTGATTTGTTTGTTTGTTTTCTTTTTCTTTTCTTGGCTTGGGAACCCCTTCTAGCTGAGCAGTACCTCGTGGCTTGAAAGCTACTCCGTTACTCTGTGCAGATGCACAGGGACATTCCTAGGGGTATTTCTTTTCTTTTTTCTTGTTTTTTTTTTTCAGTTTTGTTTTTGTTTTTGGTTTTTGGTTTTTTTGTTTCTTTGTTTGTTTTCTTCTCTCTCTTACTCCCTTTTTGTCTTTCTTTATTTCTAGTTTCTCCATTTATTCTTTTTTTTAATTTTTATTTTTCCTCACTTCTCAGTCTTTCATCTCTCCACTCCAATAGTAAGCTCCCTTAGCATTCTTTTTTGTTTGTGTGCATGTTTTTGGCTCGTGTTCCTCTCTCCTCTCTCTCGTCTTTCCCATACCCATCTTAGCTCCACACATCACAATCTACCCCCTCCTTCCTGCCTACCTGCACTGTGCACTCATCATCACACTCCCAAGCATCACAGGCAGGGCCTACTGGAACCTGCCCTGTACTGATTCCTGGTCTGCACTGTCAGCCCGGGTACGTACCACAAACAGCCCATCTCAGCAACTCCCCTTCAGCTGGACCTGCCCTGCTTTACCATACCTGAATGACTGACCCTGCGCATTGAAAAAGGAAGTGAGAAGTATTGTGCCTACAGACGAGCAAACAACAAAGAATGCGCAGCCAGCCTGCTCAGACGTTACCAAATAAAACAAGAAAGCAGGGAGAAACAAACAAATCTACAATCAATAAATGAGACAAATAACTACTGAATGCCCTGAAGACAGAGGACAATATCAAAACATTTACAAAAACAGGACAGGATGCTTCCAGTAGGTGCCCAAAATAAAATACCAGATGACCTTCCAGTAGAAGAAAAGGCACTAGACCTAACTGACAGGGACTTCAAATCTCTATTATTCAGAATTATCCAAGAGTTGAAGCAGGAAGCAGACAAAAATGAGGAAAAAATAGACAAATTCATGGAAAAGGCAGACAAACTCATGGAAAATACAGACAAAAAAATTGAAGAATTCCAGAAAATAATACAGGAACAAAATGCTAAAATAAATTCACAGCTAGAAATTATGCAAAACAACAATTAGAAATCCAAAAGATAAACAACAAGATTTCAGAAATGGACAGTGTCATAGAATGGCTGAGGAGCAGGTTTGAAATGATGGAAGATAGGATCAGTGAAATTGAAGACAAACACTTGGCTACAACTCTGTTTGAGGAAAAATCAGAAAAAGGAACAAAGAAAAATGAAGAAACCCTGAGAATTATGTGGAATACAATCAAAAGCTAAAATCTGCCAGTGATTGGAGTTCCAGAACAAGAGGAGAAAGCAGAAAACACAGAGAGGATTATTGAAGAATTGCTGACAGAAAACTTCCCCAATACCATGAAAGATGAAAAGCTGATCATCCAAGAAGCTCAACAAACCCTGTATAGGATAGATCCCAAAAGAAAATCACCAAGGCATATCATAATCACACTCGCTAAAACCAAAGGAAAACAAAGAATCCTGAGAGCAGCTGGAGAAAAACAAGAAGTCACTTACAGAGGAGGAACAATAAGACTAAGCTCGGATTATCTGGCAGAAACCTTGCAGGCAAGAAGGCAATGGGATGACATATATAAAATGTTGAAAGAAAAAAATTGTCAGCCAAGAATAATATATCCTGCAAAACTCTCATTCAAATTTGATGGTGAAATTAGGTCATTACCAGATAAACAGAAATTAAGGGACTACGTAAAACCAAACCAAACTTACAAGACTTATTAAAGGGAGTCCTTTGATCTGAGAACAAACTACATCAGACCACAGGCTGAATACAGGACACAGGATTGTACTAGTCATATACCAACCTTAAGGAATAAAATAAACTCTTAAGGAATATGCAAAACCATAAGAATTACAACAGGGAACCAGAGAGGTTAATCTGTAAATGACAACAGCATCAGAACAATAAAAGAGGGAATAAACAGTGTAGGTACAGAACCTTCTAATGGAGAGGAAGGCAAGGCGATACCGAGTAATGATAGACTGGTTCAAATCTAGGAAGATAAGGGTAAATTTCAAGGCAACCACAAAGAAAGTTAGTAAATCTACTTATCAAAATAAAGAAGAAAAACATAAAGTCTCAGTAAAAACAAAGCCTACAAAAACAAAAGAAATGAAAAAAATCCACAAACAAAAGGAACTCAGCACAGGAGAGTAAAGGGAAAAAAGAAAACATCAACACCACAAAAAAAAGCACTACAAAATTGAATCCCACTCCTAGGAATATATCCTAGAGAAATAAGAGCCATCATACTAATAGACATATGCACACCCATATTCATTGCAGCACTGTTCACAATAGCAAAAAGATGGAAACAACCTAGATGCCCATCAGCAGATGAATGGATAAACAAATTATGGCACATACACACAATGGAGTATTATGCAAAGATAAAGAACAGTGATGAATCTGTGAAGCAACTCATAACATGGATGAAACTGGAGGACATTATGCTGAGTGAAATAAGTCTATCACAAAAGGACAAAAATTGCATGAGACCTCTACTCTAAAAACTCATGTAAAAGTTTACACACAAAAACAAACAATCTTTCTTGGTTACGAGGAGTGGGAGGGGGGGGGAAATTAAATAGACAGTAGATAAGTGTTAACTTTGGTGAAGGGTAAGACAGTACACAATACTGGGGAAGCCAGCACAACTTGTACAAAGAAAGGTCATGGAAGCTCCATAGATACTTCCAAACTCCCTGAGGGACTGAATTGCTGGGTGGAGGGCTGTGGGGACCATGGTCTCGGGGAACATCTAGCTCAATTGGCATAACACAGTTCATAAAGACAATGTTGTACATTCTGCCTTGGTGAGTAGCGTCTGAAGTCTTAAAAGCCTGTGAGCAGCCATCTAAGATACTCCACTAGTCTCACCCCTTTGGGAGCAAGGGAGAAGGAAGAGAACAAGATACAAGGAAAAGATTAGTCCAAAGGACTATTAGACCACAGCGACCACGGCCTCCACCAGACTGAGTCCAGTTCAGCTAGATGGTGCCCGGCTACCACCACTGACTGCTCTGACCGGGGTCACAACAGAGGCTCCTGGACCGAGCTGGAAAAGGATGTAGAACAAAATTCTAACTCACAAAACAAGACCAGATTTACTGGCCTGACAGACTGGGGAAACCCTGAGAGTATGGCCCCCGGACACCCTTTTAGTTCAGTGGTGAAGTCACTCCCGAAGTTCACTGTTCAGCTGGGGATTGGACAGCCTCATAAAACCAAGTGGGACTAATGAGGCACAGCAGTCCAGGGACAAGGGCTAGAAGGCAGGAGAGGACAGGAAAGCTGGTGATAGGGAACCCAAGTTTGAGAAGGGACAATTATGACATGTCCTGGGGTTTTTCACCATTGTCATAGGGCAATATATGAACTGTTTAATGAGAAACTATTTGTTCTGTAAACCTTCAGCTAAGGTACAAAAAAAAAAAAAAAGAAGAATTGTCTATGTGAGATCAAATTGACAACAGCAACTCAAAAGGTTTAATGTGAAGCCTAGGGGACAGTGAGTCGAATATAATGGTGATGGAATAATTTGGAAAAGGATAGTGAGAATAGAAGCACAACTGGAAGAATGTAATCGATGTCAGTGAATAGTACATGTAGAAACTTTTGAAATGGTGTAACTTTGGCTATGTATATTTGCAACAAAAAAGGTCCTCCAAGGTTGAGAAGGGAGAGTGTTGACATGTAGTGGAGTTGTTAACCAATGTCATAAAACAATATGTGTACTGACTGTTCAATGAGAAACTATTTGTTCTGTAAACCTTCATCTAAAGTACAATAAA
>NW_004444057.1:8521555-8554357 GCF_000243295.1 Trichechus manatus latirostris | reverse complement strand
TTGTTAACCAATGTCATAAAACAATATGTGTACTGACTGTTCAATGAGAAACTATTTGTTCTGTAAACCTTCATCTAAAGTACAATAAAAAATTTAAAAAAAAAGAATATGTTAAAAGATTTTAGGGTCTGCATGAAATACATCTCTTTTCTGTTTGTGGCTTGTCTTCTGATCATTCAATAGGGTGTGCTTGGAGTTATGGCCTTTGTACAGATTATCTAGTTCCAAACAATGCACTTTCATCACTATTACGTAATTAGCATATATTATGTCACTACTGAGGGTATATCTAAATCACTGAAACATGACTGTAAGTAATTGTTTTGATGTATTTTCAAATTTGAGAGGAGTGGCAGAAAATCTTATGCATCATGGGCCGTGAGTGTACCTGCTGACTTGGATGCACAGTGAGAAGACTCTGGGAATTATATTCACCAGGAGAAATAGTAGGGGGTGAAGAAGGGTTAGAGGGAAAGGTCCCAGGAAATCTAGTCCTCTCATTTGCTTCAACTCAGGAATATCAAATGAATCTTGCCATAGATAGGTGGCAATATATCCATCACTCAGACAACTAGCTTGATAAACAGATCCCTAAAAGACAAAGTGACAAATCTTGAAATTCTGAAAATATCAAAATGTCAACAGGGTTCTATGCATAACTGTGTTCTGAGATAAGCTGACATAATTTCTTAGACAACTCTTATTAATTCTCACATTAGTAGTGGTACCAGGAGACAGATCATACAACTGAGAAATCACTGGGTAAGTATATTCTGCGGTCATAGAAGATATGAATCATTGAGGACATAACACTTGAGTTCCCTGTCTTACAGCTGCCCACTTACTGTGCTGAACCGATGACATTGCCTTTGAAGTTATCACTTCATCAGTATGCAGCTCAGCTGAAGATTTCCTGGTGTGTCCTATGCTCTCACTTTAGCTTGCACTGAGAGAGCAGGCACCTGATTACAAATGAATTGGCTGAAGGATCTTTTTTAGATGTAACAATATAAAAAGAATGTTTGTAAACATGGTTACTTTTTATAGCAACCTTGAAGGGAAATTCCAACAATTCTTATACTTAAAACTAGAGGCAGAATATTATTTAAAGAAAGGTAAGTGATCATGGATTTGGATCTCTTGAAAGAATTGAAAGCATTTTCCAGTAAGTTTAGGGAAGTTTGATTTTGTTTTTATGCAGTAGGAAAGAGCATATATTCCATCTTTACTTCCCTCTGCCTTAAAGCAGCAAAATCTCGTAGCATATCACAAAATTTAAAACCCTCACACCTGAAGGGTCTCATCTAGCATCAAGTGAATTAAACTATTAGTGGAAAAAAATTAAATTTTAAGACACTTTAATATCTGTAAAGAAAATCAACTCAGAAGAAATCAAATATTCCTATATTTGCCCAATCTATTTTCCCAGAGATAGTTGGTAAAAATATGTTTGGGTAAAAATGTAGAGGAAGTTAATCAAGATCATTGTCTCGAGCAGACTGACTGGGCTTATCCTTGGAAATTTATGATTTAGGAAGAAAACAATTGACAAAATGTAGTTCTTCTCTCAGCATGATTTTGTTGTGCTAAGCAGAATTTTCATTTACTTGTCTAATAGGAGTTTGTTGTTCTAGGAGTCATATAGTGTCTAAATTACAATGAGCATTTCACTATCATTTGTCAAACATTGCCATCATCAGATTTAGAGATATTCCATTTTTAAACCATACAAGAAAAACCCTCCACCCACACAGTCCCATTTGGGATCCCATGAAGATCATCTGGGATATTTGAGTCTATCTTATACGGGGTTCATTGAGCTTCTTGGATGGTCAGCTTTTCATCTTTCAAGATATTGGGGAAGTTTTCTGTCAGCAGTTCTTCAATGATCCTCTCTGTGTTTTCTGTTTTCTCTCCCTGTTCTGGAACTCTGATCACTCACAAATTTTTGCTTTTGATTGTATCCCACATAACTCTCAGGGTCTCTTCATTTTTCTTTGTTCTTTTTTCTGAGTTTTCCTCGAACAGAGTTGTATCCAAGTGTTTGTTTTCAATTCCACTGATTCTGTCTTCCACCATTTCAAATCTGCTTCTCAGCCCTTCTATGACACTGTCCATTTCTGAAATCTTGTTATTTATCTTTTGGATTTCTAGTTGTTGCTTTTGTATAATTTCTAGTTGTGAATTTATTTTGGCATTTTGTTCCGGCATTATTTTCCTGAATTCTTCCATTTTTTTGTCTGTATGTTCCATGAATTTTTTGGCCTTTTCCATGAATTTGTCTATTTTTTCCTCATTTTTGTCTGCTTTTTGCTTCAACTCTTGGATAATTCTGAGTATTAGAGATTTGAATTCCCTATCAGATAGTTCTAGTGCCTTTTCTTCCACTGGAAAGTCATCTGGTGTTTTATTTTGGATGCCTGCTGGAACCATCCTGTCCTGTTTTTGTAAATGTTTTGATACTGTCTGCTGTCTTCAGGGCATTTAGTAGTTATTTTCTCATTTATTGATTGTAGATTTGTTTGTTTCATCTTTTTTTTTTTTTTCCTTTGGCTATGTCTGAGCAGACGGGCTGTGTTTTCTTTGTTGTTTGCTCATCTGTGGGCACGATACTTTTCTCTTCCTTCTCCAATTGGCAGGGTTAGTCGCTCAAATATGGTACAACAGGGCAGGTCTAGCTGAAGATGAGTTGCTGGGATGGGTTGTTTGTGGCACTTACTACAGCCACCAGGGTTGGTTGGTAATCAGTGCAGGGCAGGTTCCAGTAGGCCATGCCTATGCTGCTTGGTGGTGTGATGTTAAGCGCACGGTGCAGGTAGGCAGGATGTAGGGGGGAGACTGTTATGTGTGGAGCTAAGATGGACATGGGAGAGAGGAGAGAGGAACAGGAGCCAAAAACGTACAAACAAACAAAAAAGAGTTCCAAGGGAGCTTGCCGTTGGAGTGGAGAGATGAGAGACTATGAAATGGAGAAAAACAAAAAGGGGAAAAAGGAGAAAAAGAAAAAGAAAAGAATGAATAAATAAAATTAGAAAGAAAAAAGAACAGCAAAGCTCCCAGCGATCCCACCAGTGCGGCTATGAGGTCTGGGGAAGTTGTTCCCAGGTGTTGCAGTACAGCTTGGCTAGAAAGTGTAGAGGTATGTGCGCCAGGTATTCAGGGAACAGGAAGAGAAGGAAGGTATAGAGAGATGAGAAACTGAATAATGAAGAAAGACAAAGGGGGAAAAAGAGGAAAAAGAAAACAAAACAAATTAAAAAAAAAAAGAACAAGAAAAGCCCCCCAAAAAACACATAAAAGAAAACTCCACAAGAAAACAAATACCCTCAGGGATCCCTCTGTGCATCTGCGCAAGCCGAGGGGGCAGGCCCCAAGCTGCACAGCATTGCCCAGCCAGAAAGGGTTCCCAACTCGAGAAAAGGAAAAGAAAACAAACAAACAATCCAAAACAAACAAACAAAAGCCCAGGATCCCACCAGCGAGGCAGCCCAGACCGGGAAGCAGCCCCCCACCTGAACAGAGATCCGCAGCCCCCCAGGAAGAAGCAAAGATTGAGCACAGAGCCAGGTATTCGAGTGAAAGGAGGGGGAGGTGGTGAGAGGTAAGGAAGAAATCAAAAGAAGCGGAAAAAAGCAACCCAGTAGCCAACAAATGGCACTCAGGGAGCTGGCCAGTGCGGGCAGGTGGAATCCAAGCAGCCAGTGCTTCCTGGACAAGAGACCGTGGCCGCGGGAAGCAGAGGATGCTGAGTGGGGGTGAAGAAAGGCAAGGGGAGGGAAAGCGTATATCACAAATTACCGGTTGTTTTGTCTCCTGCTGGAAGCTCCATGAAGCTGCTTTCTTGTACCCCCTATTTGCTGGTCTCTGATAGGAGTCCAAGATGGCGGATCTGTGCTGTGTTAGCTGATAGGGGACCTCTGCATGAATCTCTTCTTGCTCTCCATTCTCTGTCAGTTTTCTCACTCCATTTGGTGCTTGGCTGAAGTCCTCATCTCTTCACTTGATGTTTTAGGGTTTCAGGATTGCTGTTTTCTCTACTTGGCTTAGTTTTTCGGATCTTTGCTGTGGAGGGACGGCGTGGTGCTTCTGCCTAGAGCACCATTTTGCTGAAGTCACATCTGGGATATTTGAATGACGTAAAAAGTCATCCAATTCTCCCATCTCTGCTTCTTCAGCTCATCCCTGAACATGTCCTTTGGAATACATGCCCCTGACACTTCAGCAGGAACCCTGGTGGTATAGTGGTCATGAGCTACCAAAAAATTGACAGTTTGAATCCAACAGCTGCTCCTTGGAAACCCTATGGGTAGTTCTACTCTGTCCCATAGGGTCACTATGAGTCAGAATTGACTCCACAGCAACGGATTTGGTTTTTGTTTGTTTGTTTATATGACACTTCAGCAATATTCAACGTCCTGTCATTATTCAAGCATGCTTAGTCTCTATTTCCTCAGAAACTTATCATTTCTATTACTTCTGCCAGAAAATTTTCTACAGTTTGCTAAATAAGACCAATTCATCTCCTATACCCCTCCCAAATGTTCATTATTCCTATCAGTTTTCCCAGACTCATCTAGGCAAGACTAATCATTCCGTCTCTTTTACTCCCTTAAAACTTTGTGCCTTTAGTAGAGAATCTGTCACATCCTGCTCTAATTATCATTTGTAGTATATTCCTTTGGTAAATTAGTCATCATGTCATTTTCTTTTCCCATTGGAGTCATCTTTTTTAAATAGGGATACATAGGGCCATGTAGTGATGGTGGGTAGTCACATGGTCATATGGGATCAGAATGTAAAAATAAGCCAAATTCCCCTGAATTTCAGGGGAATACAAGTTGGAACTCCTATTGCTGGGATGCTGAAAGCTATGCCACCGATATTTCAAACATCAGCAGGGTCACCCATGGTGGACAAGTTCAGTAGAGCTTCCAGACTAAGACAGACTAGGAAGAAGGATCTGACGATCTACTTCTGAAAAACTGGTCAATGAAATCCTTATGAATAGCAGTGGAACATCGTCTGATGTAGTGTGGGAAGACAAGCTCCTGAGATTGTAAGGCACTCAGAATACAGCTGGAGAAGAGCTGACTCCTCAAGGTCGAGTTGGCCTTAATGACATGGATGCAGTAAAGCTTTTGAGACCTTCATTTGTTACGTGGCATGACTGAAATAAAGAGGAACAGCTACAAACATCCATTAGTAATTGGAACGTAGAATGTACAAAGTATGAATCTAGGAAAACTGGAAGTTGTCAAAAATGAAATGGAACACTTGAAGATCGATATCCTAGGCATTAGTGAGCAGAAATGGACTGGTATTGGTCATTTTGAATTGGACAATCAATCGTATGGTCTATAATGCCAGGAATGACAAACTGAAGAGAACGTCTTTGCATTCACTGTCAAAAAGAACATTTCAAGATCTATCCTGAAGTATGACTCTGTCAGTGACAGGATAATATCCATACAGCTACAAGGAAGACCAGTTAATATAGGTATTATTCAAATTTATGCATTAACCACTAATGAGAAAGATGAAGAAATTGAAGATTTTTACCGCCTTTTGCAGTCTAATATTGATCAAACATGCAGTAAAGATGCAATGATAATTACTAGTGATTTGAATGCAAAAGTTGGAAACAAAGAAGGATCAGTAGTTGGAAAAAATGGCCTTTCTGATAGAAACAACCTGAGAGATCGCATGATAAACTTTGCAAGACCAATGACCTATTCCTGAAAATAATTTTTTTCAAGAACATAAACAGTGACTATACACGTGGACCTCACCAGATGGAATATACAGGAATTAAATTGACTACATCTGTGGAAAAAGACGATGGAGCTCAATATCATCAGTCAGAACAAGGCCAGGGGCCGACTGTGGAACAGACCATCAATTGCCATATGCAAGTTCAAGTTGAAGCTAAAGAAAATTAAAAAAAATTCATGAGAGCTAAAATACGACCTTGAGTATATCCCACCTGAATTTAGAGACCATTTCAAGAAAGATTTGATGTATTGAAAACTAATCATCGAAGACCAGATGAGTTGTGGAATGACATCAAGGACATCATAATTGAAGAAAGCAAAAGGTCATTAAAAAGACAGACAGAAAGAAAAGACCAAAATGGATGTCAGAAGAAACTCTGAAACTTGCTCTGGAATGTAGAGTAGCTAAAGCAAAAGGAAGAAATTATGAAGTAAAAGAGCTGAACAGAAGATTTCAAAGGGTGACCTGAGAAGACAAAGTAAAGTATTATTATGAAATGTGTAAAGACCTGGAGTTAGAAAACCAAAAAGGAAAACACACTTAGCATTTCACAAGCCTCGAGTTGCAATATTGAAGGACTCTGTTGGCAAAAGGTTGAACAATGCAGTAAGCATCAAAAGAAGATGGAAAGAACACAGAGTCAAAAAGAATTGGTCGATATCCAATCATTTTAGGAGGTACTATATGATCAAGAACTGATCATACTGAAGGAAGAAGTACAAGCTGCACTGAAAGTATTGACAAAAAACAGTGCTCCGGGAATTGACAGAATACCAACTGAGATGTTTCGACAAATGGATTCAATGCTGAAAGTGTTCATTCATCTATGCTGAGATATTTGGAAGACAGCTACCTGGCCAACCGAATAGAAGAGATCCATATTTGTGCCCATTCCTAAGAAAGGTGATCCAAGAGAGAGCAGAAATTGTTGAATAATATCATTAACATCATACGCAAGTAAAATTTTGCTGAAGATAATTCAAAAATGATTGCAGGAGTGCATTGACTGGGAACTGCCTGCCAGAAATTCAAGTCAGATTCAGATGAGGATGTGGAACGTGGGATATCATTTCTAATGTCAGACAGGTCTTGGTGGAAAGTAGAGAACACCAGGAACATGTTAACCTGTGTTTTATTGACTATGCAAAGGCATTTGACTGTGTGGATCATAACGAATTATGGATAACATTGTTGTGATGGATTGAATTGTGTTCCCCAAAAATATCTGTCAACTTGGCTGGGTCATGATTCCCAGTAGTGTATGATTGTGTACCATTTTGTAATCTGATGTGATTTCCTTATATGTTGTAAACTCTATCACTATGGTGTAATAAGACGGATTAGCGGCAGTTATACTGATGAAGTCTACAAGATTAGATAGTGTCTGAAGCCAATCTCTTCTGAGATATAAAAGAGGGAAGCGAGCAGAGACACATGGGAAACTCACACCACCAAGAAAGCAGTGCAGGGAGCACAGCACATCCTTTGGACCTGAAGTTCCTGTGCCGAGATGCTCCCATACCAAGGGAAGACTAATGCATCCCAAGGACCTTCTTCCAGAGCTGACAGAGAGAGAACGCCTTCCCCTGGACTTGATGCCCTGAATTTGGACTTGTAACCTACTAGACTGTGAGAGAATACATTTCTCCTTGTTGAAGCTATCCACTTGTGGTATTTCTGTTAGAGCAGTACTAGATGACTAAGACAATTGGGAAGAATGGGAATTCCAGAACACTTAATCGTGCTCATGTGGAACCTGTACATAAACCAAGAGGCTGTTGTTCCAACAAAACAAGGGGATACTGTGTGGTTTAAAATCAGTAAAGGTGTGCATCACTGTATTATTCAATCTGTATGCTGAGCAAATAATTGGAGAAGCTAGACTATATGAAGAAGAACACAGCATCAGGATTGGAGGAAGATTCATTAACAACCTTCAATATGTAGATGACACACCTTGATCGTTGAAAGAGAAGAAAACTTGAAGCTCTTACTGATGAAGAGCAAAGGCTACAGCATTCAGTAATGTATTTCATCTCAACATAAAGAAAACAAGAATCCTCACAAATGGGCCAATAAGCAACATCATGATAAATGGAGAAAAGATTGAAGTTGCCAAAGATTTCATTTTGCTTGGATCCACAATCAACGCCCATGGAAGCAGTAGTCAAGAAATCAAACAACATATTGCATTGGGCAAATCTGCTGCAAAAAGCCTCTTTAAAGTGTTAAAAAGTGAAAATGTCACTTAGAGGACCAAGGTGGGCCTGATCCAAGCTATGGTATTTTCAATCGCCTCATGTGGATTGCAAAGCTGGACAATGAATAAGGAAGAGCAAAGAAGGGTTGATGTCTTTGAATTATGGTGTTGGTGAAGAATATTGAATATACCATGGACTTCCAGAAGCATGAAAAAATCTGTCTTGGAAGAAGTACACTCACAATGTCCTTAGAAGAGTGGATGGTGAGACTTTGTCTCACATACTTTGGCCATGTTATCAGGAGGGACCAGTCCCTGGAGAAGGACATAAAGCTTGGTAAAGTAGAGGGTCATTGAGAAAAAGGAAGACCCTCAGTGTGATGGATTACACAGTGCCTGCAACATGGGACTCAATCATAGCTATGATTGTAAGGATGGTGCAGGACCAGGCAGTGTTTCTTTCTGTTGTACATAGGGTTGATGTGAGTCAGAACTGTCTCAATAGCACCTAACAACAACAACATAGTTTGGACTGCCAGAAGAATTAACAGAATCAGTTTTAGAAGAAATACAAACAGAATGATTCTTTTTTTTGTTTGTTTTTTGTTTATTGTTATAGTTTAAATGAAATTTACATTTCAAGTTAGTCTCCCATACAAAAATTTGTATATACATTGTTATGTGGCCTTAATTGCTCTCCCCATACTGTGACAGCACACTCCTCCTTTTCACCCCTGATTCGCCGTGTCCATTCAACCAGCTCCCAACCCTCTCTGCCTTCCCATCTCACCTCTAGACAGAAGCTGCCCATTTAGTCTCTTGTAGCTACTTGAGCTAAGAGACACAGTTCTCATGAGTATCACTTTATGTCCCACAGTCCAGTCCAATCCTTGTCTGAAGAGTTGGCCTCAGAGATTGTTTTAGTTCTGGGCTGATAGAGAATCTGGGGGCCATGCTTTCTGGGGTTCCTCCAGTCTCATTTAGACCATTAAGTCTGGTCTTTTTACTAGAATTTGAGTTCTGCACCCCATCTTTCTCCTGCTCCATTAGGGACTGTCTGTGGTGTTCCCTGTCAGGGCGGTTATTGGTGGTAGCCGGGCACCATCTGGTTCTTCTGGTCTCAGGCTGATGAAGTCTCTGGTTTATGTGGCCCTCAGAATGATTCTTAAAAGCGAGGATAGTGAGACTTCAGCTTGCTTACTGTGGACATGTCATTAGGAAAGACCAATCACTAGAAAAAGACATCGTGTTTAGTAAAGTAGAGGGTCAGAGAAAATGAGGGGAACTCTCAATTAGATGGCTTGACACAACAGTTGCAACAATGACTGAAACAAAGCAATGATCATGAAGATGGCTCAAGACAGGGCAATATTTTGTTCTGTTATGCAGAAGGTCATCATGAGACCCAATCAACTGGATGACAACTAACAGCATCAACTCTTTGAATGGTCTCCTTGAAGCCTCTATTACTGGGTTTGAGGCTAGGGGGAAGAATATACTTCTTTCCCTAGTGAGGGCAGGGTAAAAAATTTGTTAATCTCTTTAATTTTATTATTATAAATAATGTTGCTGTAAGCATTCTTATACACTGTTCTTTATATATATATATATATATATATATATATATAAAACCAACCAAACCAAACCCACCTCTGTCGAGTCAATTCCGACTCATAGCAACCCTACAGGACAGAGTAGAACTGCCCTACGGGGTTTCCAAGGAGTGTCTGGTGGATTTGAACCTCTGACCTTTTGGTCAGCAGCCGAACTCTTAACCACTACACCACCAGGGTTTCTATATATATATGTATTTATATTTATACGAAACTCATAAGAAAGTACCTCGGAGTAGAATTGGGTGGTATATCTTTAAAAATGCTGTTTTATCAATTCATACTACTACCAGAATTATATAAGTTCTTGTTGGTCCACATCCTTGCCAATATCTGATATTTCATTTCTGAATTGGAAGTATTTTCTCTCTCTCTGTTTTTCTCTTTCTCTATCAGATAGCCCTTAGGACACTTAACTCAATATACCCAGCTCCCAATTTATGCTCAATGTTCGTTACTCAATTGTAAATAAATAATATTTATTATATAAAGCAATTACATATGTGTATGTATATAAAATTGAAGCTATCAAAACACAATTATTGTTTTTATATTATCCATCTTTATTTAGATTTACCCTCATTTTTAAATTTTTTGTTTCTTTTCTTACCATCTGGCATCTCTAATCTTCTAAGATCTTGTATATTCCTTTTGAAAAAGTTGTTGTTTTTTCCTCATAGTAGGTTCTACTAGTGATAATTCTTTCAGCATTTGTTTTCTTTAACATACTTTTGTTTTTGTTTTCTACGGACATTTTTGTTGTGTATAGAATTCTGGTTGGCAGTTATTTCCTTTCAGTGCTTTGAAAATAACATTCAGATATCACCTGTCTTCCATTGTTGCTTAGAGAAGTCAAGTTTTAATTTAACTGTCACACCTCAAAATATAATCCTTAAAGTTAGTTACTTATTGATTTTTAACCTTCTGGTTGTTTTTAAATTTTTTCGACTTTGGTGTTCTTCGGTTACTGATGTTATTAGGTGTGGATTTTCTTTTGTATTTATCTTGCTTGATGTCATAGTCTTTTTGAATAGATGGCTTCATGTCTTTCATCAGTTTTGCAAGGATTGTAGTCATTATTTCCTCAGATAGTGTTTCTGCTCCATTTTTCTCTACTCTTAAGGATTCCATCTACAACTATGTTAAACTTTCTCATTATATCCTCCATGTCTTTTATTTTTCTGTTTTATTTTCATATCCCTATCTATTTGTGCATTATTCCAGATATATTTTCCTGGCTCTTCCACTGAACAAATTCTCTCTTTTACAGCTTTAATCTGCTGTTAAAACACCCACTGAGTCCTTCATTACCATTATTTTATTTTTCAGTTCTGTAATGTCTATTTGCTTTTTTTATAGTTGGCAATTATAACCTGAAAATTTCAATCCTTGCTATGATCACCTGAAACATAATTAGTATTATTATTTAAAATTTTGTTGTAACATCTGAAACTCCTATAGGTGTGTTTCTATGGTTTGTTACTGATGCTGGTTTTCAGTCATGTTGTCTTATTTCTTCATTTCTCTCTGTTTTTTCTTCTTTTTTTGTTAATATTTTGGATATCTTCTTTACATAATTAGAGAAATAATTTGAGACAAGCATGTAATCTTGCTCCAAAGACCATTAATTTTGCTTCTGTTAACTGTGTGGGGCACTAGAAATATGGGTTACATCACTCCAATTTGAGAGACTGAGACATTTGAACTTGAATTTTCTACCACCAACTGCTCTCATTTTGGAAGTCCCTGGACCCCGATTTTTATCTCTCTGTCTATACCAGTTTCCAAAAGTGCCTATTCCACCTTTGAATTTTGTGACTCTCCTGTCCAGAAGTGGCAAATAACTTTAGGAGAAAGCATTCCCATTCTCAGGCTTACCTCTGTGGGCTCTATTCTTTAACAGATTCTGATCTGGTAAATTTTAACTCTATTTTCCACTTTCTAATGCTTTCAAAACTTTTTTTTTCAGTATTTCTAGTTATCCTCATGGGAGTTTTACTTTACTAGAGCAGAAGTGCCTGCAATAACATTTTAAATTATTCTTATTTCCCCATTTTGGATTTCTACTCTTTGATCCACTTTAAATTTGTCTTATGTAAAACATTCCAAGCCAACTTGATGCATTATTACATACTGAAATACATGATCAAT
Organism: Trichechus manatus latirostris; assembly: GCF_000243295.1. Taxonomy (NCBI): domain Eukaryota; kingdom Metazoa; phylum Chordata; class Mammalia; order Sirenia; family Trichechidae; genus Trichechus; species Trichechus manatus. The sequence continues at coordinate 8,542,621 of NW_004444057.1, read as the reverse complement.
TTTTTTTTCATTGTAAAACTGTGATCAACAAACAGAGTAGACATTTCTTATTAAAACTCACTAAATTTCTAACAGGCCATCCAGAAAATCTGTTAATTAGTAGTGTTTATCCGAGACAGCCAGATGAGGAAGTCTGCTAACTTCATTCCGAGTCTTTTCACTCACTAGGTGAGTGAATTTGGCCAGGTTTTTTTTACTTACATGTACTTCATTTTCTTCATCTTTAGTATGTGCTAGTAATATTGCTTTACTGGGTTATTGTTAGGATTTAAATAGTTAATGTATTCACAGTGCTTGCTACAAAGTATATATTCAATAAATTATTCTTCTCTCTTCTTTTCCAAGAATGAAAGAGTTTTTTTTTCTTTCTGTAACTTCTTCATATTTTTTATTACTGAAGGAAGTGACATAAATTTGTATTTGAGGAGTCATCTCACATGCAGGTTTCAACTTGTCTGTTCAAGTGACCCTTTAGGGGAGATAATTACATGAACATTTTTGGACCTGATTGCAAGATAATCCTCTCTCTGTCAGTATTTTCAGATTCTGGAAAATGAAGATGAATGGTATGCGTTTTTATTCAGTAGCTCTGTTTTGTCCTCTCAGGGCATGCTAATTTTATCAACACCTTAAAGAGTTGCTATTATTGTCTGTTGTTCTCTCTCGTAATCTATCATATATAAATTACTTTATGTAAGCCATTTTTATTTGCAGGATCTCTATTACCCTACTGAGGTGCATTTTTCATCAAAGAAGGAAGAGGGCAATGAAAAGTGTGTACAACAAGCAATCAAACTCTTCTACATGTAAGGGTGAGTGTTGGCAATTTCATCAATTTTTAAAAGAACACTCAGGAGATAATATGTTAATGGTCACAATAATATATGTGCAGCTATAAGGGTAATATGGGGCCCTGGTGTTGCAGTGGTTAAGAATTTGGTTGCTAACCAAAAGGTTGGCCGTTCGAATTCACCAGCTGCTCCTTAGAAACCCTATGGGGCAGTTCTACTCTGTCCTATAGGGTCACTATGAGTTGGAATCGACTCAAAGGCAACGGGTTTGGTTTTTAGAGTTTTTTTTTTTTTTTAATAAGGGTAATATATGTGTTTTTATCAGTAGATTTTAGAATATAGAAACTTGAATTGAGTACATGGTGAAGAATCTTATTAATCACATTTATGAATCCTTCAAAGAATTCAGATAGCAAATTTTCACAAAACATTAATATTTACCTAGCTAAAATTTAAAGATAATTGGAAAGCATTCAAACAATTCTATAAACCATTTGGAAACTTACTGTTGTTGTTAGGTGCAGTTGAGCTGGTTCCAATTCATAGAGGCCCTACGAACTACAGAACGAAACACTGCCCTGTACCGTGCTACCCTCACAAACGCGGCTATGTTTGAGCCCATTGTTACAGCCACTGTGTCAATCCATCTCGTTGAGGGTCTTCCTCTTTTTTGCTGACCCTCTACTTTACCAAGCATGATGTCCTTCTCCAGGGACTGGTCCCTCCTGATAACATGTTCAAAGTACTTGAGAGGATATCTTGCCAATTTCACTTCTAAAGAACTTTCTGGCTGTACTTGTTCCAAGACAGACTTGTTCTTTCTTCTGGCAGTCCACGGTATATTCAATATTCTTCACCAACACCTTATTTCAAAGGCATCAATTCTTCTTCGATCTTCCTTATTAATTGTCCAGTTTCATATGCATATGAGTGATTGAAAATACCATGGCTCAGATCAGGTGTACCTTAGTCCTCAAAGTGGCATGTTTGCTTTTTAACATTTTAAAGAGGGCTTTTGCAGCAGATTTGCCCAATGCAATACCTCATTTGATTTCTTGACTTCTGCTTCCATTGACGTTAATTGTGGATCCAAGTAAAACGAAAACCTTGACAACTTCAATGTTGTCTCTGTCTTAATGGTGCTTATTGGTCCAGTTGTGAGGATTCTTGTTTTCTTTATGTTGAGGTGTAATCCATACTGAAGGCTGAAGCCTTTAATTTTCGTCAGTAAGTGCTTCAAGTCCTCTTCACTTTCAACAAGCAATGTTGTGTCATCTGCATATCTCAGGTTGTTAATGAGTCTTCTTCCAATCCTAATGCCACGTTCTTCTTCATATAGTCCAGCTTTTCAGATTATTTGCTCCACAAACAGATTGAATAAGTATGGTGAAAGAATACAACCTTGAAGCACACCTTTCCTGATTTTAAACCACGCAGTGTCCTCTTGTTCTGCTGGAATGACTGCCTCTTGGCCTATGTAGCAGTTCCACAAGAGAACAATTAAGCATTCTAGAATACCCATTCTTTGGAACATCATCCATAATTTGTTATGATCCACAGAGTTGAATGCCTTTGCATAGTCAATAAAACACAGGTAAAAATCTTTCTGGTATTCTCTGCTTTCAGCCAAGATCCCTTTGACATCAGCAATGATCTCCCTTGCTCCATCTTCTCTTCTGAATCTGGCTTGAATTTGTGGAAGTTCCCTGTAGATGTACTGCTGCAGCTGTTTTTGAATTATCTTTAGCATAATTTTACTTGTACGTAATATTAATGATATTGCTTGATAATTTCCACATTTGGTTTGATCATCTTTCTTTGGAATGGGCACAAACATGCATCTCTTCCAGCTGGTTGGCCAGGTAGCTGTCTTCCAAATTTCTTGGCATAGACAAGTGAGCACCTCCAGAGTTGCATCAGTTTGTTGAAACATCTCAGTTGGTATTCTGTCAATTCCTGGAGCCTTGTTTTTTTACCAATGCCTTCAGTGAAGCTTGGACTTCTTCCTTCAGTACCATCCATTGTTGATCATATGCTACCTCCTAAAATGGTTAAATGTCAACCAATTCTTTTTGGTACGGTGACTCTGTGTATTACTTCCATCTTCTTTTGATGCTTCCTGTGTCATTCAATATCTTGCCCATAGAATCCTTCAAGATTAAAACTTGAGGTCTGAATGTTTTCTTCAGTTCTTTCACCTTGAGAGATGCCAAGCGTGTCCCTCTTCTTTGGTTTCTAACTCAAGGTTTTTGCACATTCATTATAATACTTTACTTTGTCTTCTCAAGCCACCCTTTGAAATTTTCTGTTCAGCTTTTTTACTTTATCATTTATTCCATTCACTTTAGCTACTCTATGATCAAGAGCAAGTTTCAGAGTCTCTTCTGATATCCATTTTGGTATTTTCTTTCTTTCCTGTCTTTTTAATGATCTTTTACTTTCTTCACTTATGATGTCCTTGATGTCATCCCACAACTCCTCTGGTTTTCATTCATTAATGTTCAATGTGTCACATCTATTCTTGAGAAGGTCTCTAAATTCATGTGTGGATATACTCAAGGTGGTACTTTGGCTCTTGTGGACTTCTTTAATTTTCTTCAGCTTCAACTTGAACTTGCATATGGGCAATTGATGGTCTGTTCTGCAGTTGTCCCCTGCCCTTGTTCTCACTGATGAGATTGAGCTTTTCCATAGTCTCTTTCCACAGATGTTGTAGATTTGATTCCTGTGTATTTCATCCAGTGTGGTCCATATGTATAGTCGCTGTTTATGTTGTTGAAAAAAGGTATTTATAATGAGTAAGTCTTTGATCTTGCAAAATGTTATCATGTGTTGTCTCGTGTAGTTTCTATCACCAAGGCCATATTTTCCAACTACAGATCCTTTTTGTTTGTTTCCAATGTTTGCATTCCAATCATCAGTAATTATCAGTGCATCTTGATTGCACGTTTGATCAATTTCAGACTGCAGAAGTTGGTAAAAATCTTCCATTTCTTCAACTTTGGCATTAGTGGTTGGTGTGTAAATTTGAATAATAACCATATTAACTGATCTTCCTTGTAGTTGTATGGATATTATCCTATCACTGGAAGAATTGTACCTGAGGATAGATCTTGAAATGTTCTTTTTGCGACGACTGTGATGCCGTTTCTCTTCAATTTATCATTCTTAGCATACTAGACCATATGATTGTCCAATTCAAAAAAGCCAATACCAGTCCATTTCAGCTCACTAATGCCTAGGATATCAATCTTTATGTGTTCCATTTCATTTTTGAGACTTCTAATTTTCCTAGATTCATACTTTGTTCATTCCACTTTCTGATTATTAATGGATGCTTGCAGCTGTTTCTTCTCTTTTTGAGCTGTGCCACATCAGCAAATAAAGGTCCCAAAAGCTTTACTCCACCTAAGTCATTAACTTCAACTATACTTGGAGGAGGCAACTCTTCCTCAGTTGTCTTTTGCGGGCCTTCCAACCAGAGGGGCTCATCTTCTAGCACTATGTCAAACAATGTTCCACTGCTATTCATAAGGTTTTCACTGGCTAATTTTTTTTAGAAGTAAATCGCCAGGTCCTTCTTCCTAGTCTGTCTTTGTCTGGAAACTCCCCTGAAACCTGTCCATCATGGGTGACCCTGCTGGTGTTTGAAATATCGGTGGCATAGCTTTCAGCATCACAGCAAAATGCAAGCCACCACAGTATGACAAACTGACAGACGCGTTGTGGGTAAACTTACTAGTTATAGAAATTCTTGACCTCCCTTATTAAAACGTTACACATTTCAATTGCAATATCAATAACAAAAAATACTTTCCACTCAAATTAATCACACAAAAGTAAATTAACACATAAAACTCAAAACCAAACCGGTTGCCATTGAGTCAATTCTGACTCACAACGATCCTATAGCACAAAGTAGGACTGCCCCATAGGGTTTCCAAGGAGTGGCAGGTGGATTCGAACTGCCAACCTTTTGGTTAGCAGCCATAGCTCTTAATCACTAGGCCACCAGGGCTCCAAAGTAATGTATATTAAGTGCTAATTGTATACCAGACAGACACTATGCTGAGCTCTTTTACATGTATTACATCATTTAATTCTCACCACAAATCTCAGATAGTGGAGTTGTGGGTGTCCAAATAGGGAAATAAATAAATACAGATAACTCCCAGATACAGTTGTTGTTTAAAATCATAACCTTCTTGGCTCCTCTTTAGTTTTATTTTGGTTCAAGTCAGTCACATGCCACCTAGTGATATCGTGGAGAACTGCAACTTATCATTTACTTACAGTCATGGACGCATAACATCAGTTCGGACAACATTTGTGGTCCTATGTTTATTTATTTATTTTTAATAGGGAAAGCAGCTCTCCTTTTGTTTATTATTTTCCCCTATTGGTTTTAAAGACCCCAAGCGCCCAGAGTGAAGGAACAGCAGGGCTCCAGGGCGCATCTCAATTTCGGCAGCGCCTCCTCCTCTCCTACTCCTCCTTTTCTTCCTCCTGGCTTCACTCCCCCGCCCAGCCGCTGTGCATTCCTGGCTCTGGGCAGCACGTGCTTCTGCTTCTTCGTTACTGCTATGGGCTCCTAGCTCCTGGTGGCAGCCTGGGTGGCTGCACAAGATCAGGTAGTGGCCATACCAACAGGGAAGCATCAGCCAGGGTCATCATCTCCAGCTTCGCTCCAGGCACCCACACACCTGCTTCCCATCGGGTCCCACTGCCACCTCTCTACACCCTCCATGCATCCCCTCACCCTGCGCCCAAATGTGCGGGGAAGTCCCAATCTGGTAAATTCCCAATCTGGCTGACAGCGCAGCACCTGTTGGCCGCAGCCACACACCTGGCAAGGTCAGCCCCCTGTATCCAGTGGATACAGCTCTCCAGCTTTGACTGGAGGGCAAAGGCTGTGGGGGCTGCCAGGTCAGAGCTGCTCCTTCTCCTCAGGCAGGGGGAACAGTGGGCGGGGCTGGGCGCGTAACCCCGGACTGCCTGTATAATACGGTGTTTCCACAACGTCCAAATCTCCTAACATCCTATTTCACAGAATATATTGTGGACATTAAGCGACACATGACTGTAATCCATTTTCTCCGAGTGGACACTTTTCCTCTAAAAACTTTCTGCTTTTTTTTTCTTTCTTTCTTCCTTCCTTTCTTTTTTTATAGCATGTTTGAAGTAGTTAACTGTATGGTAGAAATGTAGTACAAATTTATGCATTCTTGCCCCAGGTAACTTTTACATCAGAAGTTTGTGCTACTAATTACCGATAAAAATCTCAGCTTTGATAATAAGAAAGAAAAAGGAAGTGAGAAGCAAAAAGGTCAACAGAAAAGTTTAAGTAAATATATTGAATGTCAATCCCAGTTAGATAAAAAACAGAAGGAAATTACTTTTAATGTATTTAAATCTCACTGTATGCTTAATACATGGCTCTAAATCTTATGTTACTCTTCCTGTCCCTTTAAAAATATATTAATTATTCTTAACTCTAAAATTTCTCTTAAAAGAATAGAAAATCTTAATTTCTTTCCTTAAACACATTCAACCAGGCTGTTTCAGAAGTTAGCTGCCTTATCTAGATCTTCTTATTTCTTGTTATAAAAAAGAACACATACCTTATTATAAGTTGAAAGAAAAAAACGATGTACTTGCAATGTCCACATAACAAAGTAATGAACCTGCTACAGATATTTTTTCATATATTCCATGTGACTCTACTGAAAAATAAGTTGATCCTATGCTGAGCCAAGTCACTTATCTTGCAAAATAAAGGACAAGAGTTTTTATTGTAGGTTCAATGTCTGAAACAAAACTATAGTAGATTCAGGTTACAAGATATTGAGGTACTTTCCAAAGAGGCTACTGTCTTCACAGCATGTTATATATAGGGAGTCTCTGGGTGGTGCAAATAACTTATCTCCTGCTAGCCAAGGTGGCAGTTCGAACTCACCCAGAGGTGTCTCAGGAGACAGGCCTGGCAATCTGCTTCCAAAAGGTCACAGCCTTGAAATCCCTATGGAGTAGTTCTACTTTGCAAACATGGGGTCGCCATAAGTTGGAATTGACTTGAAGGCAACTAAGAACAATATATAAGGGAAGCATGAGGTGCTACCTGTGGTGGGTTATTTTGCCACTCAAATTATCTCTTTGACATGCCTGTTAGTATTTCCTATTTCTTTCATTTAGAAATTAAGTTTTTAGCTGTAAAATTTAAATTAACTCAGAAAAAGTAACATGAGTGCCCATATTACAATCTTACCTCAAGTTTCATTTGATACCAGGTCCTAGAATCTGAAGTGGGGTAAAAAGAAGGACACAGAGCAGATGGAAAAAGTGCCCAAAAGGGGGTGTCAGACAAACGTTTAGCTCACCTGACAGTTTTTCTGAGTGGACTTTATCCCTCTTGCATAGCTTAGAAGTGAAGCCTATGCCAAAGCTTCTTTGCTTTTAGGCATGCCCTCGATGAAAAGAGGACTATAGGCAACAGCCTGCCTCTATCTGCAAACCAGGGAGACTCTGAGTGATAAAAATTGTTAACGTGGTTGCTAACCAAAAGGTCGGAGATTCCAGTCCACCCAGTGGTTTCTTGGAAGAAAACCCTGGTGATCTACTTCCAAAAAATCAGTCTTTGAAAATGGAGCACAGTTCTGCTCTGACACACATGGCATCACCATGAGTTGGAAGCAACTCCACAGCAACTGATTTATCTACAAGCTGGGTGACAGGGTAAAGACTTGGGAGTTACTAACTTCATGTGACAGCTTTCATGGGAGGGGGGCAGATGTGGGGAGAATGGCAACTGCAGGAGACCACATGCCATCTTAGATGTCTGTGCTATTAACCCCAGATCCTGGCTTTAAATTAATATGGTTGAGTTGAGTCACTTATGGCACTCTGTGAATAACAGTATGTAGCAAACTTTGAAAAAAGTAATGAATGTGTAGAAGACTAGGAAGAGAAAAGCAGAACTAATTTGATAACAAGGAAAAGAAAATATTAACACAAAGTTTATTACACTGTTCATGTAATCTTCTATATAAGGTCAGTTTCCCTGTCATTTTCTTTTTTACAACTGGCTCAAATTATCTCTATGAGGGTGAACAATAGCTTATACCAGGAAAGTCAATATTTTATATGTGTATGAGCTTCAAAAGAAGTTCAGCTGCTAGGTGGTAAAACATTACATGGGTTAATAGAACATTCATGCCAATTTAACCGTGACTAGGGAAATAATAAATTAGTTGGTAAATATTTATGAAGAATCAATTACATAATAAGGACATTTCTTAAATTATTTTATGTAAAATTTGTGGTGATTCCATAAAATCAAAACTTTTTTTAAAAGCCTATTTATCTCTCACACACATAAACATCATGCACACATACTTTCTTTTACATCTTGAATTTTCTTCTGAATAAGCAGACTTCACGGGCTGGTCTTGATGCCAAAATGAAGCCCTTTCATTTGCTGATTGAGATCTGGCTCAACAGCCAGTGTTCCCCGCTGGGTCCTTACAGAGGGTGCATTCATATTTTATCCTAATTTATTCATCATCAAACATCAAACCATTGGAAGATAAAACAAAGACCTAGTGAACAATACAAGGAGAACTTACTGGTTTGTTTTCATCTTCACTCTCAGATGAAAGAATTCTTCAGTAGCATTGCCCACTCTATTAACATATCATGCAGGTAATTGGGGGTGGGAGGAATGACAGCCTGGGCCAAATCAACCTTCAGCATCCACTGGTGCACAGGATAATCTTCACTATTGAAAGTATCTAATGAGAATTTGAGAATCCATGGCATTAGATTCCTTGACCCAATCTTGCAATTAAGTATCAAAAATTCCCAAGCTTTTTGTGAACGTTTCTAGGTTACATAGCAAGATCTTTACAAATGCAAAACAAAAAATCTTAATCAGACTTTCCTTCTGGGAGGAAGCTTTTAATGATAGCTCTGGACAACCACCAGATTTCAGCATCAGAAGAATCCAGCTTGTAGGTGATGAAAATGTTCTAAAAGTGATTGCAGTCATGTTTGCACAACTCTATCAATATATTAAAAGTCATTGACTTGCACATTTTAAATTGGTAAATTGTATAGTTCATGAATTATATACCAATAAAGTTATTTTGTCTAAAGATCCCAGATTTTGTATTAGTTCTGCTGCTTCAAGAGTGCATACTCATGGGTAAATCACATATTCTTACTTATAAAAAGGATATTACCTCCCTCAAGGGTTTTTGAGAAGATAGGTAAGATCATAATGTGAAAGTTGCTTTGTCAAATGTGAAGTATCATTCAAATTCTCGGTATATTTATTATGACAGACACATACTCTTGCTTACCTTCACCAGGTAAAGCGGCGCAGACAGAAACATCGTTCATCATAATTGGTCTCATGCAGAAATAGTTGCAATCTTGTTATGATTTGATAGTACCTTAGTACCCCAAACATGTAGATCTTCTGCTCTGCTTAAAATGGCATCGTGAGAAATGTATTCTTTGGTTTAAGATCAAGACATCAAATTATGTCATAAGAGGCAACATCTTGAATAAAAGATCAATAAATGAATATTGTTTTCTCTTCTTATGATTGACGTGGGTAAGAATCAGCAGACAACATTTATAGAAACGCACAGTTACACTGAGTGAGAAAGGAGGTAAATTTGCCACCACCTTGGGCAGAAACCGAATGAGTCTTTGGAGCTGTAGCTTGTTTGAGATTCTCCGTGGTGTCTCATTAATGTTGACACCATTTTAGGTCATAGTGTTGTTTCAGTCTGTTCATCCAACTCCAGACACATCATTCTGGCCCTTGAAACTAATCTTTGTTTCCTTTTCAGCTTTCCAGACCATTTAAAAATGGTGCATGTTTTACTGCAAGAGCCACTCATCAACAGACAGTCAAGGTATTCGATGAGCTTTCCATCTCCCTACTATCCACAGCAGCTGAATACCAGTTGGAGTGCCTTCTTAATTGTCAGTTCAGAAAGATTTATGACTCTTCCTTCCTCACCTCCTACTGGTCCACATACCTCCATAAGGCAGTTTGGTCACTTAATGTGGTGTCCCCAGAAAGGGGTCATTTCCTCTTGGCTGCTTCCTGGGTAATGACCAGGACAAAAGGAATGGAGATTCATATAGATTTATTTGGAAAGTTCGGGATTCTGTCCTGACCATTCCTGGGCACCATGTTTCTTTCACTACCTTAATGGCAACTCTGAGTCAGCATGGTTAGTACATTCTCCAGATGGCATCTTGGCCAAAAGGGAACCTACGGGATTCAAACTGAATTCTGGTTTTGCCATCTGAGTTCTCTTACTGGACTGACATGATCCCAAATCGTAAAGATAATGATCACTTGGTCAAGTACACTGCTCATCAAGCCCCCCCTACAGCAGCTGACATGTGCCAAAGTGGGGCAAAATGAGTCTCTGTAAATTTTATAAAAATGCCCTTGTCCTTCTTGCACCTGTCCCTTTCTGTAAAAAAAAGAAAAAAGTCTGGGTAGAGGTAGGGGTTCTTTGCAAAGTGATGGCGTTATAGCAACGGGAATGGAACACCCTGATTTTGTGGTGGTGGAGAGGAGAACAACAATCTCACAACCTCTGAAGGGAACAGCTCAGATCCTGGCAGAGATAGGGAAAGGATATGTAAAAAAATTAAGATAAAAAGATCTATCATAATATCTTGAGTCTGAACAATGTTTGAGGAATCTTTTCTGAGAGTAGCAAGTCTTCCAAAGCAATTTAAAAATATTTTTCTTACAAAAATCATGGACTATTGGAAAAATAATTCAATAGTTATTGACATCAATATACTAGTCACTAAAAAAAAGCAAAAAGAAGAAATAATTTTCAAATATTTATAGATGAAATTCTTTGAGAAATTCATAGAAATTTACTCATTTCTTTTTCTTAGGACCATGGGTTGATTCCTAATCTGTTGCTTTACAAAATATACGTATTTCTAGTTTTAATTTTAAGCTATGCATTTTCTCTCTTTTTACAAGTTTCACAAAGAACTTCTGTCTTAATGGTTGTAAACAGCTGTAAATACAGCTATATAATGGCTTTAAACCAGTATTAAAGTTATATGTACAAGATTAAGAAAATTGGAAAACATAACTTACTAACACTAAGGGTAGATAGCACACGGTCAGGAGCACTTAAAAAAAAAAAAAAATCCACTCTCTGAGCCAGAATTCCAGCTTTACAATCTTTCTTTTCCCCCTCAAAAAACTCTTTTAATAAGAATAAACATTCAACTGGAGTAACTTCCTCTACATAAAGATTTACGTATTTGTGAAAACACTAGATCTTATTTAAAACCATTATAAAAACTCATGCCACAGATGTGCCCACTAAAGGTTAAGTGTTTAAACACATGCATTATACCACCACTGTCCGTACAGGAAGAAATGCTTAAATGTTGGCAAAAATATCCACAACATTTAAATATTTATAATTCGAAGGGCAAGCTGTGTCCCATATCTGATGAAGAAATTCAGTGGAGTTTTAAATCACAACTTACTTTTCAGCTGCCCAGTCAAATCACGTTTTCTTTACTTTCTGTAACAGTTGAAATTGATGAACGATTCTATGCAAAGGAAGCCTTTCTGAAGAATTCTAGAGGTTTTCAAGTCTTTTTCTTCTCTTTCTTCACTAGGGCAGTTTCTTCCGAAACCTAATGAAGCGAACACATTTAGGAGAAAAGATTAAATTCCTTATGCTTAAAACTTCCCTTTGAGAATCCGGAGTATATAGTTCCTGTTCTAAAAAATTGCATACAGAGAAGCTGAGCTTTATCTTGAATTACAGGGCACTTCTGCACAACAAATAAAAAAGAACGGATGAAATAAGAGTGAAATGTTCTTATACCTGCCATAATGCCTTTTAAGAAGTAGAATTCCAGTCATTAAAAACAAAATTCTGGGATCCAAATGTCCAAGTTCCCTATTGTAGGTCTAGAGGAGTCTTTATAAAATTTTGTAATCATATTAACATTTACTAAAGCTATCTTAGTTTACCTGCACACCAATCATCTATATTTTTCTGCACATGTGGATATCGTCATTAGATTATGCAATTGTTAGGTTACACAAACATTGTCTTACACACAATTTTTTTTAAAAAGCAACAAAAAATTGAAAATTTAATTCTAAGAACAGGAGTTTTATGCAAAGTCTTTTTTTATTTAAAAAACAATATTGGTGCATGAAAATAATCCCAACACTATGAAAAGTCTTAAAACTAAAGAATTCCCTTTCTTCTTCATCTCCGAGCAGATTTCTGCACTATAAAATATTAAGAGTTATTGGGTGTGTATGCACGTGCGCACACACACACGGCTTTATTCTGCACCAAAACAGTTTTCACTATGTTTACCAATGCTTTCCTAAATTCAGTGGAAGTTTTCAGTATTATCCCATATGATTTCTCAACAATATTGACCTGTATTGAGCTTTATTTATTTATTTGAAATATTCTTATCTTCCATTACCTTAGAGTAAAAGATATTGTTATCTTTAGACCTCAAAGTTAAGTACTTTTGTAGAAATTATTAATATAATAAAGCTAATTTGAAAAATATATTTTAAAATGATTTCCAAAGTAGAAGAGGAGAAAAAAAAATCAAAGGAGAATAATTATAGATTAGGCAAAACAAGTTTAAAGCAGAAAACATGACAGACAATATAAATTGAACTATAATAGTAAAAGCCATGGGCCTTTAAAAATTCTCTCTACATCCCTTTACTCTTTCTCATCCCCGCTAACCCTTTCAAGAGTCAACTATTTTTTCCTTTGAATTTTTTGTTAATACTATATGTTTTCACTAATGAAGGCATGCTGATTAAAGGACCAATTCAGAATTTTGTCGTGAGTTATGGATTTTAATACCCATTATCTGGAATCCATCTGTCCCAGTGGCCTCTGGATGACATAAATCCTGCTGATATGACTCAATGATAAAATTGTTTTTATTTTATTTCTTGAAAATTTGCAAAAGATGTAGTAAAACATGAAGACACCTGTCAATGACTGCACATACATTTTATTCTAGTCTCCTTCTTTTAGCCTTTTTGTTATTTTTTCATGAAACTTTTCAAAACATGGTACAAAGCATTCTTCCCTACTGCAAAAGCAGTGCTTACAGCCCAAATAAATAAAGCCAAAGGATTTTTTTTATCTCAGGAAAATTACCTCTACAATGAATTCTTCATTACTGCAAAAGCAGTACTTAGAAGTAAAATAAATAAAACTAAAGGAATTTGAATCTTAGGAAAATTATCAATATTATCACTACTAAGCAGTACTAACAGCTAAAAAGGAGAAACAGCTGTCCAGGAATATTACAGAACTGCTCACAGCAGTGCATTCTACCTGCTACATATGGAAGCAATGATTGGCCCTGAATTTAACGCAGAGTAAGAATAACTTATAGGAATTCCAATCTCTTGAAAAGTACCAGTGCAATGCATTATTCCATATTGGAAAGGCACAATTTACTGCTCAGAAGCTAGAAAAGAAGAAAGCCAGTGACACCTGGAAACAATGAATGGCATAAAGGAGAAAATGGCCACTATGATTGAATGAAGACTGGCAATAGCTTATTCTCCAGATAAGCACATTCTCACGAGAACATGGCAACTAGGAAACATGGTGAGGAGGCTTATCTCACTGAAATAAAGGCAAAAGTTTAGAAAATTCACACATCCGGGAGGCATCATCTAAGACAATGGCCAATCTACACAAAAATGAGGCTCCCACTTAGGATTTTTTAGTTTCATGCGTTTCAAAAGGCTTCCGCCTTGAGGTTAAATGTGTTAAAATTGGGCTACTCCCTTTCCAAAGAACTCCAGAGGCATAAAAATTGGGTGGGATAAATATGTCCCACAGGTCTTGAAAGGGCTAACCTAAGGTGACACCTATGGTTGATAGCCAAATGGTGGAAATTAGAGAATTTTTCTCAGAATTGGGTCCACTCACTTGCTGCCTCTATTCCTACCTGTTGATTTGAGGAGGATGGGAAACCAGGAATAAAAGTTGTGGTTAATTTCTAGATTCTTTTTGCTCCCTATTTCTCATGGTCACTGTAGACTGATATTGAACTCCTTACTTTACTTTATAGCTGCTTTATTTTCTGGTATTTACTCATTTTTTTAATAATATTTTTTAGTTTTTATAGATGGTAGAAGATTGAGTAAACTTTAAGCTTGTTTTCATTTTACCCCAGAATTCTAAGAATGCTTTTGGATAATCAACATGTATGTATGTATTAACTTTTTTATTGTGAAACAAATTTTATGTAACAAATTACCCCCAAAATTAGCAGCTAAGCTCAACACACATCTTTATTTCCCAATTTCTAAGGGTCAGGAATCTGGATGCGATTTAGCTGAGTGGTTTTGGCTCAGTATCTCTCATGGGGTTGTTAAGATATCAGTTAGTGCTGTGGTCGTCTCAAGACTTGTCTGGGGCTAAAGGATCACTTCTGAGCTCAGTCCCGTGGTTGTACCCAGGCTTCAGTTCCTCATGGGTTATTGGACTGAGGGCCTCGGTTCCTTGTCATGTGAGTCTCTTCTTAGGGAAATCTTTCCCCCCATGGTGAGTGATTAGAGAGAAAGAGAGGGAGAAGGAGAGAGAGTCCACAATCAAGAGGAGAATTAAGCTCCACCTCTTGAAAGGAGTAGTATTAAAGACCTTGTGGGCATAATTTTAAAGCCACCACAATGCACACAATGCACATAGGATGATGACTAGGTACTCTGTTTTCTCACTAATGAGAAAAATAAGAAGATACAGTAATTACGGTGTGATAATTATAAATCCCAAAGTGCCAGATAATACCATTTATTATTCAATATATTTCTTTAATAATTTTATTTCATCTTATTTATTTCATGATCGCAAAAGGTGTTCATGCCCATTGTACTTGGAAATATAACAATATATAAATAAGAAAATGATACAAGCCCATATTTTGACAACTATAATCACTTTCTACAATCTGACAATTATAGTACATTTTGCTCCAAAAACTTTCATAAATACATATTTTATATGCATGTTTTATATTTATATGCGTATTTTCATAAATATATATTTTATGTGTGCTATAAATCCTCCCTCACCACCCATCCTCTCTATTCCCAGTCTCTCTTCTCAAAGGTTTATTATTAAGTATGCTTTCATAACTAAAGCTTTCTTACCCCTTTAAGAAAAAGACAGCTTCTACTTAAACGTAAGTCTGAAAGGCACACAAGTTGTTTTTTTTTTTTAAACTTGGTTAGTTTCCAATGGTCTTTTTTCCTTGTTAAAGCTGAATAAATATGAGCTGATTTGTGATTTTGGCTGACTTCTTAAAACTGGAATGAAATACCAGATTTTCTTCTTATTTTTTAATCCCAATTTGCATTTAATTAAGATAGACCTGTTAGAAAAGAAAGCCAAAGAAAACAGCCGAGATAACGCCTAATCACCATCTATCATAATTAAGCTATGACTGTGGTAATCTTCCAGAACACTTGGAGGCTGGCAGTCACTGGAGGTCTCTCAGTTGTACTTTGCCTATTATTCTGACACTTCCCAGCATCAGTCTCCAGAGTAATGATTTTTTTCATATCTCTTTGCATTTGAAGTGAATCCATTTCAAGTTTTGAAAACAAATTTATTTATAAAACTCTTGTTACCAAAACCGTGAATGCTTAAATAAAGACCAGAGTGAAAATACACAGATACTCAACTTTTTCATATTTCTATCTTGGAATCCATATGCCTACATCTGTGCTAGCAGATACATGCATACAGTGGTATGCTTTTTTATTATTATTGCTTTGTTTTATTTTGTTTACTAATTACAGGAAAGGAAGAGATAAATAATTAAATAGGCCTGTTTTATGAAGGGTGATGTATATTAGGAATTGTATTGAGCTACCTGTAGAAGAGATTTGTTATAATAACAGTGGCTTAAACTTGATTTTAGAATTTCTTTTTGCCTGTATTATATCATGGCCAGAACTCAGCAGCCAAGAGCTAGGATAGTGGCTCCATAATATTTCAGGGCCCAGGTTCCTTATATTTTTTCATTCCTCTCATGAAGACTAAAATATATGGTCAAAATCTACTTGAAGTTACCCAGTTAGATACCCCTGGAACTTTTCTTCTCAAAACTAAATAGCTATTTCAATCTTATATCATCTATCAGCCTTTTTAGCCCTTTTAATCGTTATTTTGGTTTCTCTCTTTCCAAATTCCTCTCCCACAGAAAATGGTGAAGTGTTGTATAAAATTGATTATAATATTTGTTAGGCATTCATTATAATACTTAGTCTAACAAAGTGCTGATGCACTGTAACCTTTGTTTACATGTGTATATGTATTATGTTTGCTTTTTAACAGTGGCAGTCCATGACCAGTTCATGGCCACTGAAGAGACTTTTTCTGAACTAATTATGTTAGGTTTGTTTGTGATGTGAACAACAGTACTATATGATGGATAGTCAGACTTTATAGTGTAGGACAAGACCATATGTGAAGAGTTTGTATTCAGCCTATTGAAAGTGTTAACCAAATAATAAATCATCTATGCTGTATACAAAGATACATTTAAAATATAAATATGCACAAAATTCTTGACTTTAAGAGGTATTAACTAGAATACTTTCCAAGGGAATTTGGGAAACATCTCTCTTTTAGTGCAATTTATGAATAGGATAAATATTCAGTAAGCAAGAGATTGTTGAATGAATACTTGCATTTGTGCTGCAAAAAGAGTGTAGCATTCCTGGGGTATAGTGACTAAAGAGGTTGTTGGCAGCCATATTGTAAGGACCATGAAATCCAAGTTACATAGTTTGGAAATTATTTTGTAAGCGATGCAGAAACTAAATGATAATTTTAAACTAGGAAATGTCTTGATTAGTTTTATTTTAGGACAGTAACTTAAACATTACTCACATCCTATGGAATTTCTATGAGTTGGAATTGATGGCAATGGGTTTTTGATTTTACAGGATCTAAGTCTTATTAAATTTACAAATATGTGTTTTTTTTGTTTTTGTTTTTTTTTACTCTGTATAATGCTATCTTTGGATCACAAAAATAATGAAATGAAAAACCTATGGATCACAATAGTCTGATCCTCAACTGATCATGGGGATGGCCAGGACTGGGCAGTGTTTTGTTCCATTGTGCATGGGGTCGCCACAAGTAGCGGGCTGCTAACAACAACAACATAATGCTATCTACCAGGGTCCACAACTGTCTACAGCAATGTTGGGAGAAGATATAAAGATAAATAAGATGTTGTTTCTAAATCGTCAGGGTACTTATTGTAAATAAAATGGGTTAAAAGGAATAGATATTTTTAAAGATCATTAAGAACTTTAAAAAAAATGTTTTTCTCTCCTCTGATACCATTCCAAGTAAGTTAATAAGAAAAGATTTACTAGATAAATGAAATTGGCAGATTAAAAAATTCTCAGAAAGTCTGTTCCTTTAAATTAAGGTCTCCCTTACTTATAATACAATTATAACTAATTTGGACACAGACTTACATGTGTTTAAATCAGACATATCCTGAAGATCTCTGAAATGTACTGGACTCCTTACGGGCCGAAAATTCTACTGATATTGGCAGGAACACTGGAGCTGAACCCAGCAAGTCCATCTAAATCTTTACCTAAGCTTGCACAATACCATTTGAAGCCAGAAGAAAATGAAGGATAAGACCTTTCTCAAAGGAATAATGGGAACAGGACTCATGACTTCTTGCACTAGCCCATGCAATCTTCTAATCTTTCTTTTAATATACCATCAGAGATTTGTTCAATATGTTAGGGTTATCCATGTGAACATTATATTCTGCTTTACAGTGGTAGTAAAATTAATATACTATTTTTCCTTCAATCTTACCTAAATTTTTTCTTACAGTTATGGACTGAGGTTCTGTTTTCTTTAGAATCCAATTACATTTGGACAGTCAGCACCTGTTCACCTTTATTTGAGAGAATCAATGAGTATACATGGACTGTCGTGTCCCAGAGATTTAACAGAGTTCTGTCTTACTTTTCACAAGTTTCTAACCAGGATCTCAAGAACCTCAAGTTCCCCAATAATTCTACCTTTATTAAATATGTGGATTATTTGTTGCTAAGCTCTGAAAATAAAGATATTTCTAAAACCCCTTTCTCCCCCAAAAAGAACACAAAGTGTCAAAGAAAAAAACTATAGTTTGTCACCTGATTTAAGACATGATTTATCCCAAGGAGGTTTAAGTCTTTTAACTCTGATTGACCACAAGTCATCCAAAGCTTCCCCAGGCAGACAAAGAAAAGACAAATCTGAGGAATTGTAGTTATCACTAGCATTTTTAGATATTTGTTTCCTACATTCTCTTCGTTCTCTTCAAATCTCAAACATGAGACTTCATTTTGCAAACTGAAGATAGCTCTTTAACAACTCCCTACACTAAGTCTGGAGCCCTGGTGGTGAAATGTTTAAGAGCACGGCTGCTAACCAAACGGTTGGCAGTTTGAATCCACCAGTTGCTCCTTGAAAACCCTATACTGCAGTTCTATTCTGTCCTATAGGGTTGTTACGAGTTGGAATCGAGTCAGTGGCAACGGGTTACTCTAGATTTGTCTAACTTCATAAAGCCTTCTCTCTGTGTGTTCATAAACCATCTAGCCAGGCTCAAAACTAATTACAGTCTCTTTCTTGATCCACGATGAAGATTTTCCCATCTTCCCTTGAGGCTATAAAAGCTGCTACAAAACACATGAAAGCTTCTGGTGACATAATTTTGGGTCTTTCATCAACCTAATGATACCCTGACTTAGGAAGCTTTGGTAATTACTGAAAAATACATATTTCAGTCATCAAAATCTGGCTTACATTCCATGAAATATTATTTTCTCCTCTACATATTACTATTCATCATCGTTGTTGTTAGGTGCTGTCGAGTCAATTCCGACTCATAGCGACCCTATAGGACAGGGTAGAACTGCCCCATAGAGTTTCCAAGGAGAGGCTGGTGGATTTGAACGGCCGAACTTTTGATTAGTAGCTGAGCTCTTAACCACTACACCACCAGGGTTCCAAGGCCCGGAAAGATGTTTACCTGTGTTTTATTGATTATGCAAAGCATTTGACTGCACAGTTCATAAAAAATTTTGGATAACATTTTGAAGAATGGGAATTCCAGAACACTTAATTGTGCTTATGAGGAACTTGTACATAGACCAAGAGACAGTCGTTTGAACAGAACAAGGGGATACTGCCTATTTTAAAGTCAGGAAAGGTGTGCATCAGGGTTGTGTCCTTTGACTGTACTTATTCAATCTGTGTGCCAATCAAATAACCCTAAAAGGTCACTCTATGAAGAAGAACACAGCATCAGGTTATGGATGAAGATTCATTAACAATCTGCAATATACAGATGACACAACTTTGCTTGCTGAAGGTGAAGAGGACTTGAAGCACTTACTGATAAAGATCAAAGACTACAACCTTCAGTATAGGTTGCACCTCAACATAAAGAAAACAAAAATCCTCACAACTGGATCAATGAGCGACTTCATGATAAACGAAGAAAAGGCTGAAGTTGTCAGGATTTCATTTTACTTGGATCCACCATCAACACCCGTGGAAGTGGCGGTCAAGAAATCAAATGCAAACCTGCTGCAAAAGACCTCTTTAAAGTTTTAAAGAGCAAAGTTGTCACTTTGAGGACTAAGGTGCACCTGACTCAAGCCATGGTGTTTTCAAGCATCTCATATGCATGCGAAAGCTAGGCAATGAATAAAGAAGACTGAAGAAGAATTGATGCCTTTGAATTATGGTGTTGGCAAAGAATATTGAATATACCATGGACTTTTAGAAGAACAAACAAATCTGTTTTGGAAGAATTACAGCCAGAATGCTCTTTAGAAGCAAAGATCGTGAGACTTCGTCTCATATACTTTGAACATGTTATCAGGAGGGACCTGTCCCTGGAGAAGGACATCATGCTTGGTAAAGTAGATGGTCAGTGGAAAAGATAAAGCCCCTCAACGAGAGGGATTGACACAGTGGCTGCAACAATGGGCTCAAACATAGCAAGAATTGTGATGATGGCACAGGACCAGGCAGTGTTTTGTTCTATTGTATGTGGGGTCGCTGAGACTCAGAACTGACTCGAGGGCACACGACAACAACATTGATACATCATACTTAAAGACAGAAATGGGAAATTATCATTCTGGCTATTTCATTATAAATTTCACTTTACTCTTAAAATATAATCCTCTAATGAGAGTTAAATCATATCAAATGGCAGAACTGATTGCCTTCGCTGTAAGTTGCCAACTAGCTAGAGGAAAGAGTATTAATTTATAAACAGACTGTAGATATGTCTTGGAGTGCCCTTGACGTTAAGATGCTTTTGAAACAGTAGCTTTTAACAGAAACTCTTCTTTTTTATTTGATGTGTTAACATGTAAATACATTACTGACAAAAATTAAAATTAAAAAGAGAGAACATAACTAGAACATTAAAAGATTGAAATAAATCTATAAGTACTATCTCTTATTTAATTTTTTCTCACTTCCTACAAGGTGGAATTTGGATCTGGTGCTAGTGAGCTAGCTTCCATGATACAGATGAAGGGAACTGCCAAATAGTTGGCAGAACTATAAGATGGAAGGAATCATTTTCTATGAATATCTTTGTGGCTCAGAACCATCTATTTGCCACAGACCATCTACCAAACTTCAGATTATTATGTGAGAGAAATACAAATTTCTACTTTGTTTCAGCCACTGTATTTTTTTTTAGTCATCTCATTGTATCAGCTTAGGCTTAATTACATATTAGCACATGTGATCGTTAAGGTTGTGTGCCACCTTAGCTGGGCCATGATTCTCAGTGGTTCGGCAGTTGTAATGTAGCTTGGCAGTCATATAATGATGTAATTCTCCCCCATGTGATATCTGATGTAATGTAATCATCTCCATGATGAGATCAGTAGCCAATCAGTTGAAAGGGAGTTTCCTTGAGGATGTAGCCTGTATTCAATATATGTGGACTTTCTGGCAAAGCTCACTGGCTTTTGCTCTGCTCTGGATCCTACGTTTGGCTTGTCAGCCTCTGACCTCTGGATCTTGGGACTTGGGCCAACAGCCTGCCATCTTACCCACAGATCTTGGATTTGTCTGCTGTCATGGATTGAATTATGTCCCCCAAAAAATGTGTGTATCAGTTTGGCTAGGCCATGATTCCT
>NW_004444057.1:8518408-8520904 GCF_000243295.1 Trichechus manatus latirostris | reverse complement strand
AAAAAACCCATTGCCGTTGAGTCGATTCTGACCCATAGTGATCCTTTAGGACAGAGTAGAACTGCCCCATAGGATTTCCAAGGAGCAGCTGGTGGATTCAAACTTCAGTCCTTTCAGCCAGCAGCCTAATAGTTAACCACTGTGCCACCAGGTTTATGTATATATGTGTGTGTATGTATATATATATATATACATACACACACATATATATACATATACATGCACATATACATATATGTATGTATGTATATATACATATATATATACACTTCACTGGTTTTGCTTCTCTAGAGAACCCAGCCTAAGACAGCACCTGAAAACAGGGTACTGCCACAATATAACACGTGGTATTGATTTCTTAGTTTTGTGATGGGCATTAAGGAAACAGATGATGCAAGCTGAAACACTGATGACTCATATGGTAGTATGGTAAACACTTGACGAAACTGCTGCCTGTGGTTAATTCTGAAGGCAGACATAGCATGTATCAACTAAAGTTATTGCAGATCTAGAGCAAGCATTTTTAAAAATTCAAATTACTGATGGGTTTGACTGCTCCTTACTGCACATAGCATACTACTACATAGGCAAGAATGAACCAGTCTGCAAATAATAATTACTATTTTCTATCCTATCAAATTAGTATAGATAGTAAGATATGATGTTGTAAGACTATGGTGAGAGAGAAAGAAATATAGCTTTGCTAAAGGAGATTTTTTTTCTGCTTATGCCCTGAAATCTAAATTAACCAAGACTCTAATAATTAGGGGAAAAGCCAAATACTTCAACTTTTCCAAACTACAGGAGATAATAGTGTTAATCAGAGGCCTTCTAAAGTGCCTTCCATTAGTTTTCTCTGTCAGACATTAGGGAACAGTTCGGCAGCAAAAATCAGGTTAAGATTTTGAGCTATCAGTCAGGTCTATAGACACAGGCAATCTCATGGAAGACAGCATTAAATTGAGAGTGAGGGAAATGGGCGAAGCACAAGAGAGTAAGCAAACAGTCTAAGGCTTAAAAATTATGACCAGTCAAAATGAGATACCACTTTATACACAGTAGGATGGCTATAATAAAAAAGACAGAAAATAGACAAGTGTTGACATACTGTCATGTCTCAGACATTGCTAGTGGGAATGTATGTTCATAGTCAGCATTATTTATTCATAATAGCCAAAAAAGTGAAACAATCTACATTTCTTTTTTTTATTGTTGTAATTAAATGAAATTTACATTTCAAGTTAGTCTCCCATACAGAATTTTTTTTTACATACATTGTTATGAGACCCCAACCACTCACCCCATTCTGCGACAGCACACTCCTCCCCTCCGCCCCTGATTCCCCAAGAACATTCAACCAGCTCCTAACTCTCTCTGCCTTCCCATCTCTCCTCTGGACAGAAGCCGCCCCTGTGGTCTCTTGTATCTACTTGTCTAAGAGGCACATGCTTCACAAGTATCACTTTATGTCCCACAGTCCAGTCCAATCTCTGTCTGAAGAGTTGGCCTCGGAAATTGTTTTAGTTCTGGGGTGATAGAGAGACAAGCGGCCATGCTTTCCGGGTGCCTCCAGTCTCAGTCAGACCATTAAGTCTGGTCTTCTTACTAGAATTTGAGTTATGCATCTCATTGTTCTACTGCTCCATCAGGGACCCTGTGTTGTGTTCCCTGTCAGGACGTTCATTGGTGGTAGCCGGGCACCACCTAGTTCTTCTGGTCTCAGGCTGATGAAGTCTCTGGTTTATGTGGCCCCTTCTGTCTCTTGGGCCAGTACTTTCCTTGTGTCTTTGGTGTTCTTCATTCTCCTTTACTCCAAGTGGTTGGGACCAATTGATGCATCTTAGATAGCCGCTTGCAAGCTTTTAAGACCCAAGATGCCACTCACCAAAGTAGGATGAAGAACATTTTCTTTATAAGCTTTGCTATGCCATTTGACCTAGATGTCCCCTGGAAGCATGGTCCCCAGACCCCGCATCCCTGCTACTCTGTCTCTCAAAGTATTTGATTGTATTGAGGAAAATTCTTAGCTTTGGTTTAGTCCAGTTGTGCTGGCTTCCCCTGTAGTGTGTGCTGTCCTTCCCTTCACCTAAGATGATTCTTATCTGCTATCTAGTTAGTGAATAACTCTCACCCTCCCTCCCCACCCTCTGTAACCATCAAAGAATGTTTTCCTCTGTGTTTAAACCTTTTCTTGAGTTCTTATAATAGTGGTCTGATACAGTATTTGTCCTTCTGTGACTGACTAAATTCACTCAGCATAACAAGTTCCAGCTTCCACCAAGTTATACGATGTTTCACAGCTTCATTATTGTTCTTTATTGTTGCGTAATATTCCATTGTGTGGGTATACCATAGTTTGTTTATCCATTCGTCCATCGATGGGCACTTTGGTTGCTTCCATCTTTTGGCTGTTGTGAACAGTGCTGCGATGAACATGGGTGTGCATATATCTATTCGTGTGACGGCTCTTGTTTCTCTAGGATATATTCCAAGGAG
>NW_004444057.1:8497088-8512532 GCF_000243295.1 Trichechus manatus latirostris | reverse complement strand
TCTGATCTTTATTATTTCCTTTCTTCTAGTGGCTGTGGGCTCTTTTTGCTGTTCTGTTTCTATTTGTTTGAGTCATTTAGTTAATGTTTTGATTTTGTCCCTTTCTTCTCTTTTGATGTGTGCATCTATTGCTATAAATTGTCCTCTGAGGACTGCCTTTGCTGTGTCCCAATGGTTTTGGTATGATGTGTTTTCATTCTCATTTGATTATAGGTATTTTTTTATTCCATCTCTGATTTCTTCTATGACCCAGTGATGTGTAAGCAGGGTTTTATTCAGTTTCCATGTAATTGATTTTTTTTTTCCTTGCTCTTCCAGTTGTTAATATCTACTTTGATGGCATTGTGGTCAGAGAAGATACTTTGTAATGTCTCAACTTTTTGGATCTTGTTGAGGATTGCTCTGTGGCCTAAGATGTGGTCTCTTCTGCAGAACGTTCCATGTGCATTGGGAAAGAATGTGTACTTTGCAGCTGTTGGGTGGAGTGTTCTATATATGTCTATGAGGTAAAGTTGGCTGATTGTGCCCTTTAGGTCTTTTGTATCTTTGTTGACTTTCTTTCTAGATGTTCTGTCCTTTACCAAGAGTGTTGTGTTGAAGTCTCCTACTATTATTGTGGAACTGTCAATTTCTCTTTTCAGGACGTTAGAGTTTGTTTTATGTATTTTGGAGCCCTGTCATTGGGTGCATAGATGTTTGTTATGATTATGTCTTCATGATAGATCATCCTCTTAATCATTATGTAGTGTTCTTGTTTGTCTTTTAAGGTGGTGTTTGTTTTAAAGTCTATTGTATCTGTGATTAATATTGGCACTCCTGATCTTTTTTGGTAGCCATTTGCTTGATATATTTTTTTTCCATCCTTTGATTTGTAATAAATTTATGTCTTTCTTTCTAAGGTGTGTCGCTTGTAGACAGCATATTGATGAATCCTGTGTTCTTATCCACTCTGTCACTTTCCATCTCTTTATGGGTGCATTTAGACCATTTACATTCAGTGTAATTATTGACAGGTGTGAGTTTATTCCTGTCATTTTGTAGGGCTTTTTTTGTGGTGCTGACGTTTTCTTTGTTCCTCTTACTCTTCTGTGCTGAATTCCTTTTGTTTTTGTTTTTTTTTTTCTTTTTTTTTCATTTCTTTTGTTTTTGTAGATTTTGTTTTTACTGAGACTTTATGTTTTTCTCCTTTATTTTGATGAGTAGGTGGTTACCTTTCTTTGTGGTTACCTGGAAATTTACCCTTATCTTACGAGGTTTGAACCAATCTATTATTCCTTGGTATTGCCTTACCTTCCTCTCCATTAGAAGGTTGTATACCTACACCATTTATTCCCTCTTTTGTTGTTCTGATGCTGTTGTCAATTACATATTAGCCTCTCTGGTTCCCTGTAGCAATTCTTTTAATTTTGAATAGTCCTTGAGAATTCATCTTCTAGGTTGGTATCTCGGTTGTAAAATCTTGTGTCCTAGATTCAGCCTGTGGTCTGATGTCATCTGTTCTCAGATCAAAGGACTCCATTTAATAATTCTTGTAAGGTTGGTTTGGTTTTTACATAGTCCCTTAATTTCTGTTTTTCTGGAAATGTCCTAATGTCACCATCATATTTGAATGTGAGTTTTGCAGGATATATTATTCTTGGGTGGCAAGTTTTTTCTTTCAAGGTTTTATATATGTCATCCCATTGCTTTCTTGCCTACATGGTTTCTGCCAAATAATCCGAGCTTAGTCTTATTGTTTCTTCTCTGTATGTGACTTTCTGTTTCCCTCAAGTGGCTCTCAGGATTCTTTGTCTTTGGTTTTAGCTAATATGATTGTGATATGCCATGGTGATTTTCTTTTGGGGTCTATCCTATATGGGGTTCTTTGAGCTTCTTCGATGATCAGCTTTTCATCTTTCATGATATTGGGAAAGTTTTCTGTCAGCAATTCTTCAATGATCCTCTCTGTGTTTTCTGTTTTCTCCCCCTGTTCTGGAACTCCGATCACTCACAGATTTTTGCTTTCATTGTATTCCACATAATTCTCAGGGTTTCTTCATTTTTCTTCATTCTTTTTTCTTATTTTTTGTCAGAGTTGTGTCCATGTATTTGTCTTCAATTTCGCTGATCCTTTCGGCTATTGTTTGAAACCTCCTCAGCCCTTCTATGCCACTGTCCATTTCTGAAATCTTGTTGTTTTCTTTTGGATTTCTAATCGCTGTTTTTGTATGATATCTAGTTGTGAATTTATTTTAGCATTTTGTTCCTGTATTATTTTCTTGAATTCTCCTATTTTTTGGTCTGTATTTTCCATGAATTTGTCTGCCTTTTCCATAAATTTGTCTGTTTTTTCCTCATTTCTGTCTGCTTATTGTTTCGACTCTTGGATAATTCTGAATATTAGAGATTTGAATTCCCTATCAGGTAGTTCTAGTGCCTTTTCTTCTACTGGAACGTCATCTGGTTTTTTATTTTGGATGCCTACAGGAACCATCCTGTCCTGTTTTTGTATATGTTTTGATATTTTCTGCTGTCTTCAGGGCATTCAGTAGTTATTTTCCTTGTTTATTGATTGTAGATTGATTTGTGTTGTCCTGCTTTTAAGTTTTATTTGGTGATGTCTGAGCAGACAGCCTGTGCATTCTTTGTTGTTTGCTCGTCTGTGGGCACGATACTTTTCATGTCCTTCTCCAATGGGCCGGTTCAGTCACTCAGGTATGGTATAGCAGGGCAGGTCCAGCTGAAGGGGAGTTGCTGGGATGGGTTGTTTGTAGCATGTACTAGGGCCAACAGTGCCAGCCGTGAATCAGTTCAGGGTAGGTTCCAATAGGTTGTGCTTCTGCTGCTTGGGAATGTGATGGTCAGTGCTCGGTGCAGGTACGCAGGAAGGATGGGGGAGATTGTGATGTGTGGAGCTAAGATGGGTATTGGAAGGAAGAGATAGAAGAGAAAGGAACAAGAGCCAAAAACATTCAAACAGAAAAGAGTGATAAGGGAGCTTGGTGTTCGAGTGGTGAGATGAGAGACTGAGAAATGGAGAAAAGCAAAAAGGAAAAGAAAAAGGGAAAAATAAAAAAATGAATACAAATTAGAGGAAAGGAAGAAGAAAAAAGGAAGAAAATCCTCCAGGGATCTGACTATTGCAGCTGGTAGGACTAGGAAAGTTGCTCACAGACCATGAAATGCAGCCTGGTTAGAAGGGGTAGAGGTGTCACACAAGGCCAGGTATTTAGGAGACAGGAAGGAAAAGGAAGTATAGATTGACAAGAAACTGGAAATGAAGAAAGACAAAAAGGTAAAATACAAAGAAGAAAACAAAACAAACAAAAAAAAAAACAAAACAAAAAATGCAAAAGAAATAAAAAACAAGAAAAAAGAAGTGCCCCCAGGGATGTCACTGTGCATCTGTGCAGAGTAAGGGAGTAGCTCCCAAGCTACACAGTACTGCATGGCTAGAAGGGGCTCCCAAGCCAAGAAAAAGAAATCAAACAAACAGAACAAATCAGAACAAGCAAAGAAAAATAGCCCCTGAGGTCTCACCAGCTTGGCAGCACGGGCTGGGGAGCAGTTTCACAACCAGGCAGTGTTTTGCAGCCTTACAGGAAGAAGCAAAGCTAGCACATGGATCCAGGTATTCGAGAGAAAGGAGGGGGAGGTGGTGAGAGGCAAGGAAGAAATCTAAAGAATTGAAAAAAAAGCAACACCAGCAGCCAACAAATGGCACTCAGGGAGCCGACCAGTGCGGGCAGGTGGAATCCAAAAGACACTGGGGTGAAGCTGGTGCTTCCCGGCCAAGCGACCATGGCCAAAGGAAGCACAGAAGGCCAAGTGTGGGTGAAAAAGGGTGGGTGTTGGGAAAGTGTATATCACTGGTTATTAGTTGTTCTGTCTCCTGCTGGAAACTCTGTGATACTGCTTTCTAGTACCCCTGTTCAGCAATCTCTGATAGGAGTCCAAGATGGCTGATCTGTGCTGTGGTAGCTGATAGCGGACCTCTGCATGTATCTCTCCTCACTCTCTGTTCTCGGTTGGTTTCTTATTCCATTTAGTGCTTGGCTGAGTTCTTTATCTATTCATTTGATGCTTAGGGTTTCAGGATTGACATGTGTCTCTGTTTGACTTAGTCTTTCAGATCTTTGCTGTGGAGGGATGGCTTGGTGCTTCTGTCTATAGTGCCATGTTGCCCAGAAGTCCACTTAGAGGACTTTTAATCTATGACATTCCCTTTCTAAGAATATTACTGGCCTAATAGAAACATCTGAGATAATGGACTATATGAAGAAAAACAGGGCATCAGGATTGGAGGAAGACTCATTAACAATCTGCATTATGCAGATGGCACAACCTTGCTTGCTGAAAGTGAAGAGGACTTGAAGCACTTACTGATGAAGATCAAAGACCACACCCTTCAGTATGGATTACACCTCAACATAAAGAAAACAGAAATTCTCACAACTGGACCAATAAGCAACATCATAATAAATGGAGAAAAGATTGAAGTTGTCAAGGATTTCATTTCACTTGGATCCACAATCAACACCCATGGAAGTGGCAGTCAAGAAATCAAAAGATGTATTGCATTGGGCAAATCTGCTGCAAAAGACCTCTTTAAAGTGTTCAGAAGCAAAGAGGTCACCTTGTACACTAAGGTGCGCCTGACCCAAGCCATGGTGTTTTCAATTGCCTCATATGCATGTTAAAGCTGGACAATGAATAAGGAAGCCTGAAGAAGAATTGATGTCTTTGGATTATGGTATTGGCAA
This sequence comes from Trichechus manatus latirostris, assembly GCF_000243295.1. Taxonomy (NCBI): domain Eukaryota; kingdom Metazoa; phylum Chordata; class Mammalia; order Sirenia; family Trichechidae; genus Trichechus; species Trichechus manatus. The sequence goes on along the minus strand of NW_004444057.1, from coordinate 8,507,790 downwards.
AGAATATTGAATATGCCTTGGACTGCCAAAAGCATGAACAAATCTGTCTTGGAAGAAGTACAGTCAGAATGCTCTTTAGAAGCAAGGATGGCGAGACTCCATCTCACATACTTTGGATATGTTTTCAGGAGGGATGAGTCCCTGGAGAAGGATATCATGCTTGGTTGGTTAGAGAGTTAGTGAAAAAGAGGAAGACCCTCAACAAGATGGATTGACACAGTGGCTGCAACAATGGGCTCAAGCATAACAGTGATTGTGAGGATGGTGCAGGACTGCGCAGTGTTTTGTTCTGTTGTACACAGGTTCTCTGTGAGTCGGAACCAACTCCATGGCATCTAACAATAGCAGTAGAAAAATTGGAAAACAAGCCATACCCATTCTCAAAGCAAAACGAACTTTGAGAACTTGTCAACATTAGTTTTTCAGGGATCTAAACTACTACCCTTCTTAACGTTCATTCATAAAAATAATGAACTATATAAGTTCTTTAAATGAAAAAGAGGGAAATATCTTTTCATCTTGAAGCATGGTAGAACCTTCCCAAGTACGATAGCAACCTAGAAACTATATACATGGATGCATTGTATTACCTAAAAATAAAATTTTATTACTAACTTACTTAGAAAAATGCACCAGGAATGAATTTGAATAGACAAAGTTTTGTTTTGGTTTTGTTGTTATTGCTGCTGTTGTTATTTTAACCACAAAGGACCCTGTAAGAATGTTGGCATAGGACATATATGGGCAGTAAATGGCTGTCCACATATGGAATGGTGGTCAAACTCATCTTAAGAATTCAGAACAAAACTACAATGAGGTATATTTTGTTACCTATCTAGCAAAAAGTAAAATATTTGGTGATATAGTCTTGAAAAGAGAGAGAAAAATAGTGCCTTTCATACACTGTTGGTGAAATATGACAACTTTTGAGAAGCTAAGTTGGTATATGCACTAAAATTTTAATTGTGTACACACTGGAACCCAGAAATTTTATTTCTAGGAATATATCATACAAATATCCTATCACAAATGCTCGCATGCAGCATGTCTGTGAAGAAAATAACATGGAAACAGGACTAGTTTGAATGAATCATATTATCTGTACACTTTGATATACTACATAGTCATTAAAATAAATGCTTTAGCCATGAAAGATTTATAGGATATATGTCATATGTCAGGTGAAAATAGGAATTTCATAAGCATCATGTATAACATGATGCCATTAGCAGGTCTGGAAGGATATAGAAAATAGCCTAACCCTGGGGAGTGGTAGTATGAGATGATCTGAGAGAACTTTAGGGAATTTTTATTATTATGTAATACTTACTTGTATTATTAACATTTTTTTAAAACAAGCATTTATTAGTTCCATGTATTCTTAAAAAGAATGAAAATCATCTGTCACATTAAATGGGAAAAAGATTATCCTACTTTTAAAATACATATTTTTTTGGTAAATTCGAAGTGATTTTTCTTTTCAAGCAAGTTTAACAGGATTTAATCTTATGTTAATTTTATTTTGAAAGTAATTTTACTATTCTGCATTTACAAAATAACCTGGAAATAATTCAGATGTTTACAATAATATTTACTTTTCACACTCAACATAAGAATTTTTTCAAGGGGAAAATTCTTACTAAGTAAAAAACTGTAATAATTTGAAATACATATTACTTATGTATTTAGACTATCAGAAGTCTAAAATTTATGTGTCATCTTTTCTCTTTAAGGAAATCTGAGATCTTTTGAAAACAGCAAAGAACTTAAGAGACCATTTTCCCTTGGTCTTAAATTTAGTAGATTTTCAATTTGTTCAGAACTTTACAGGTTTTTCCCTGTGTAATAGAAAGATAATCACAGGAGTTTTGAAAACAATTATGTATAATTTGACTCCATGGCTATTATTTTATTTGCAAAAAAGACATTCTTATAAACATGCTAACACTTGAAATCAGTCCCTCAAAACACTATTTCTTATTTTTGTTATTGTATTGCTTTCCTGTTATAAAATAATTTTAATTCTACAAGTGAATCATATTTAAAATAGGATATTTTCACATAAAAGCAATAGTTTAAAACATCTAAATTTTCAAGATACAAATTTGTAATGATTAATATACCATCTTTTTTTTTAATGGTATAAAATATTTTATATAAAATGTACCACTTTGCAAATATGTAAGGCTTAATACAAATATTTTTGGATTGTGAATGTTGCACACTATAATTTTTTGAAAAGTGGTTGCAAACCATTCAAAATTCAATATTTCTAAAAAGCTTTGACATTTAAAGTGGGCATGGTACGGCATACAATTTAGTATGAACTTGTCTATACTGTTCCACCCAATAAAACTTTCTTGGAGCTCAGGAGAAAACGTATCTTTTGAATGCCTGGTATCTACATTAATCCTACTTTGATGTTAGTATTTTGTATGATAAGCTAATATTCAACAGAAATTGGCCCAAGTTTAAATAGAAGACAAAACAGACACAAAGTGTCAAATAGCTTAAGTCTGCTCTGCGCAATTACAGAGTCATAATTACTTTTCACATGGAAGTAAAAGTGCTTTGAAGTCAAAAATACTTTTGTAAAAGGTATTATTAACCTTACTAATACTTAATATCCAAGAAGAATTTTCTAAAATGGTTTTATCCATTTCCTGTGATAAGTATCCTCTGCCACAATGTGTAAAAAAAAAAAAAAAAAAAAGATTCATGAAATTGGTGACATTAGACACACAATTTATGGCATGGGCCTTTAAGTTGAAACCAAATCTACAGAGATTTTATTTTTTGCATATGCACAAACTATTATCAATTCACATTTTCTGTAAGCCTTGAAGAATTTTTATTTAACATAATGAGAGGCTTAGGAACATATTAAAGACTATGTAGTGCTCTTCTGTTGCTGTTCACCAACTGTTTTTATGACGATAACTCCGAGATCTGGAATGTGATCGAAAAGGAGAGTGTTTTGCTGTTTGTGCGTTACTTTCAGAACTGGTGTACCCTTTGGGAGATTTACATGGGGATCTTGCTATGGAGTCAGAATGTCTTCCATGTGATCTTGACTTTGTTCCTGAGCTAGTCTGCTTTTGAGGTGAACTTGATTGTGATTTTCCTATTGACTTGGACCTTTTCTGTAAGGACTTGGACCTTTTCTGTAAGGACTTGGACCTTGACCGTCCTCTAGAACCAGAATTTCTTCTTGGAGTTCTTGATTGCCTGGCTGAGGTAGACCGCCTTGGCAGTGATTTGGAACGAGATTTAGATTGACTATAAGAAAATCGCCTGTGTCGAGACTCTTTGAGGCTATCAGACCGCCTCCTGTTTCTTCCCCAGGAAGAACTTCTACTTCGAGTTCTCCTTTGGCTGGGACTTCTGGCTCTCCTATGATCACTCGGAGAACAAGGGTGACGTTCTTTTGATTTCATTTGGCCTGGTGTTTTGCGATCACCTTGTGCAAACTGTATTTCAGTTTGACGGCCACATACCCATTTTCTATTGAGGTTATAAAGAGCATCTTCAGCATCACGAACATCTTCAGATAGGACTAGCTGGTGGCGTCCGCGACGTTCCTGACGAACAGGGAGCTGTTGGGAGGCCTCGTGTAGTGAGACATGGCCGCTTCCTCCGCTCCCTCCGGGTCTGCCCGCGGCCGCCGGGCTCGCCACCAAGCAGCTCCGCCTGCCCCACGCGCCCCCCTACCCTTGGCCTCGGCCCGCCAGCGCGCAGCCGCAGAGGCCGGCGCCGAGGGGGCGCTATATATCATCGTTTTTTGATTAGTAAGCATTACCTTCCAAGTGAATACATTTCTACTAACAGAGGCTAACACACAGCAGCACAGTATTATACCGTAATAGCAAATATATTCTGAGAATTCCAGTACAAAACAAAGAACATATATAACAAGTCTATGACTTAGGGGGGGAAAAAAAACATTAAAAATATTTGCTATTTTGAAGGTTTTGCCCCAAAGCGATGTTTTAATTTAAACTTTTTAGATAAGCTGAACGTGTAATGTTCAGTGTAACGGCTTCATGTTTGCAACTCAGCCATTCTAATTACCTCGCCTGAGGCAATCACATGTCCTTTCTGTGCCTTCAGAAAGATGAGAAACAGCCAGATTCCATTTCCCTTCTCCTCACTCCACTTGTCTTATTTTCTTGGAGCTCCCGTTAAGCGAAGAAGGAATAAGAATTTGGCCCTTTGTTTCTGTATGGATAGTTAATCCCCCTTAAATAAATTCCTCTGATCAACTCACTTCTAATTAGTACTGGTCCTTTTCTCCTGCTTCAAAACTTTTCTGTGGACTTAGGAAGACTGGTGAATATTATACACTAAGAATAAACCCCGTGATGTAATTGGCATTACAAAACAGCTCTTCCAATTAACATCACAATTCCTTTATTTTGCTTAAAGTAACTCTTCAACAGGATAACATTTTCAAGATAAACTGCAGGAAAAAAAATCAGTCATGTTATTTTATGATTATGTCTCTTTCCTCCTCGACATAAATGAAGCCCCGTCATTGAAAAAGCACGGCCTCCTTTAACTATCCCAGTGGGAAGCTGAGAGCAATTGTGTGACCAAAATCCAATTAGATGACTTGCAAATAGATCTAATCTAAAAGATTAATTCTAGTAAAAATGTTTATATATAAAATAGGATGTCTATGATTTTTTAGGGGAGGGATGCATATATATATGATTAGGAAACTAGACATGAGACTTTGTAAACTTGTGTCTTGATAGCTGATGAAACATATACTGGTCTTGGGTGTACAGTCGTGTTCTTATACTAGATCTATTAATTATCTCAGCTGCTCAAACCACATTTCTGTGTTATAATTATTTTTTCACTTAACAAACTTATTCAACATGCATTTATTAAGCTGGCAGAGAGTAGAAGCTTAGTAAATGGCAGTTTCCCTTCCCCTTATGAGAGTGGGGTCACTTTCTCGTCATTCTCAAACTCCACTCCATTTTAGTGGATTTGATCACAGTAAACATTAATTGCTTGCTTGTTTAAATGCAACAAAAGATTATGAGCCCCTTAAGCACTGGGACTATGTCTTGTCTCATTTTAATACTCTAGCCACTGGAACACAAGGATTTTAATATATTTTTGTTAATCTGAAATTAAATTGCAGTTATGAATTGCCAAACACTTTTTTGTCTTCTCAGTAGCCACTTGCTCTTCTTTCCTGTCAATATAACTCTGCTTTTGTTTGGACATCAGTGTACCCAGGGTACAAGCCAATTATCATGACACTGTTGGCAGGAGTTGTCGGAGGGGTGGGAACTGAACCAATTCATGGTCCAGGAGATATAAGGGGAAGTTTTCTGGGGAGGGGCTTCTGAGAAAGATTAAGGCAAGATCTGAGCAAAGAGAATACCCCTATGTTCTGCTTCTTTCGTTTCTAATTGAGATGCATGCAAGGATGTGATTCTTAAAGATGCAGTATCCATCTTGTGACCATGAAGGGAGACATCAGTGACATACTGAGAGTGGCAGAGAAGAAAACTATAAAATGCTTGGGTCCTTATGTACATCATTGCACAAACAAATCAAGCCCAATATCTATTTCGTCGATAGCCACTGTAATTTTTATTATTTGTTTTCTTCTGCTTGCTTTGATTTAGTTTGCACTTCTCTATTTTTTTTTAAATTTGAATTGATTTGAGATCTTTCTGTTCTTCTGATACAGGTCTTTAAAGCTATGAATTTCACTCTAAGCATTAATTTAGCTGCATACTATGAATTTTGATAAAAATTTTTTGTTTTCATGGGTTATGTGGAAGTATATTGTTTTATTTCCAGATATTTAGCATTTTCCCAGATGTGTTTCTGTTGTGGACATCTAATATAATTCTGTTGTGGTCAGAACATACTTGGTATGATCTCATTTTTTTAAATGTATTGAGTTTGTGGTCCAGTATGGTTCATCCTGGAGATTGTTTGATGTGCACTTGAAAGCAGTATGTATTCTGTAGGCTTTGGGTGGAATGTTCTATAGATATCAGATCAAGTTGATTGATAATGTTCAAATCTTCTGTATCCTTGCTAACTTTCTGTCTAGGTATTCTATCAATTATTGAGAGTGGAGTACTCAAATATCCAACTCTTGCAATTTAATTGCATTATTTCTACATTCAATTCTGTCAGTTTTTCCTCTAAATATATGGGACTCTACTGGTAGGTGTGTATATATGTATAATTATTATAGCTTCCTGATTTATTGACTGATTTATCGTTATTAAATACTTCTTTTTGTTTCTGGTAATATTTTGTAAAGTCTGTTTTGTTTGATGTTAATGTAGTCACTTTGGTTCCCTTATGGTTATTGTTTGCACAGTGTATCTTTTTCCATCCTTTTATTTTCAGCTTGTCTCTTTGAAACTATGGTAGGTCTCTTGTAAACAGCATATAGTTAGGTCTTGTTTTTTTATCCAGGATGACAACCTCTGGCTTTTGAATAGGGTGTTTGCCCATTCAGATTTGATGTAATATTCGGTATGCCTGATATTTGCTGTTTTGTTTTTACCGATTATGCCTAGATTGGTGCACCTGACGATGTTCCCCATTCTTCTGAGGGTCTGTTCATTTTTATTCATACTTTCTATCTGTTCTTCATATCTCATATTCTCTATTGATCTAGCTGCAAGTTCACTGATTGTTCTACAGTTCAAATCTACTTTTGTGTCTCTCTAGCAAATTTTCATTTCCATTATTATACTTTTAAACTCAAAAGTTTCCATTTTTTTTAAATATATACTTTCTGTCTTTGTTGATACTCTCTATTTGAAAAGACATTGCCATCATACCTTCCTCTAATTCTTTAGTTATGGTTTTCTTTATCACTTTGAACAGGTTTATAGTTGTTGCTTTGGAGTCTGTCTGCTAAGTCCAATATCTGCCCCTTCATAGTTTCTATTGCCTGCTTTTTTTTTTTCTGTGTTATGAGTCATACTTTCCTTTTTCTTTTTCATGTCCTTTAATTTTTTTTTTTAATTGAACATTTTAGATATTATAGCAACGCTGGATACTCCTCTCCCCCACCCTGGAGTTCGTGTTGTTGTTGTTTGCTTGGTCAATTGTTCCTTTGCTTGGTGGTTTGGTTGAACTAATTCTGTGACGTTTATTTCTCTGCAGTGTGCAGCCTCTGTTGTCCCTGCTTAAATTTTTTTTTTTCTTATTAGTATCCTCTTATTTTTATCCTGTAGAGGTCTGGAATCTCTGGGTGGTACAAACAGTTAACACATTCAGCTACTAACAAAAATGTTAGAGGTTCGAGTCCACTCAGAGACACCTCAGAAGAAAGGCCTGGCTATATACTTCCAAAAAATCAGCCATTAAAAACCCATTGGAGCACAGTTCTACTCTGACACACATAGGGTTGCCATGAGTCAGAATCAACTCAATAGCAACTTATCTGTAAGCACTTTTGACAGTCTTCCAAATATTTAAGTGCATATATGGAATATTTTTAGTAGTTCTTAGTTTATGTCAAATAACTTTCTAAAATTTTAAGAAGCTCTGGTCTGGCATGCTATTCACTGTCGTCTCTTATTGAAATGCTTTTTATTCATCTCCAGAGTCTCCCAATGCCTTCCCTACAAAAATCTCCCACAATGCTTGTGTTATACCAAAGTAAGCTGTTGAAAGTCTCTAAAGAGTCCTAATGAATAGCACCCCTCTTCACAATCTAAGTTATGAAAACTGTGATACGTTAGTTAGCAACTAAAATCCCCTATTTATTACTGATAAAGTCCAAGCCTATTAACCAAGAGGATCTTTGCATTAGGCAGATTTACTCATCTGGTCACATTCATTGTTGGATGAGGAGAGGCTTCCGCTTAAAGGGGTAGCCCCTTGCATAACTTATAGCATGAAAAAGCAGGGGAAAATTCTGCTCCCTATGGGCATGTTCATGCTAAGATGAAGAAGGAGTCAGTAAGAATGAGTAAAAAAAGGGTGAAAGTCTTCATTATTAGAGCTAGTGGATCACTGTGCGTATAGGAGAAAACATAAAGAAAGGCAAATAAGCACCGCTCTCAATACGAATCAAGAAAATATGTAAAAACGTGCTTACTTAATACTATATTTTAAAATTCTACTCTTATCAAATGTGAACCTTTTCCATCAAACTCTTCCAAATCAGCTGTGAAAAACACAGTATTTTTATTTGTTTTATAAATATGGTAACAGGTTGGAATTTCTCTGATTAAGCCAGAAGTTATGTTTTAAAAGTAAAATTAAAAACTGAACAAATAAATAATATTGATTTGAAATTTACATAACTGGATGAACAGTCATTCTACTAAATCTGCCCTTAAAACCAAACATAACAGACCATAGTTTCAGCAGATGTTCCTGAAACAGCACATTACTCCCACTGGGAGCACAGAATGTGCATATACCCTTTCAAAATGTTATACTCCCAACATTTAAATGCAGGGCTTTTGTATATAAATGGCACAAATAAGATATCTTGCTTATATGGAACTCATTTAAATTGTTATTATGAGGTAAGGATGATAGAGAATTCTTTGAACAGAAGAATGAACAGAAGAGTTGGTATTTAAACCCAGGAAAGACTACCCAAGCATTTTAGATTTTACGATAATTGTTCAATAGAGTCACATTACATATATTCTTAGCACGAAGTAACTATAAGCTTCCTTTTGTGTAATGAAAAATACTATAAGATTTTATTTTCTCAATACACTATTTACTATACACTATATATGCAAGTATGCATTAATCATTTATATACAGGGTTATGCATATACAACCAAGTTTAATATGATTTATAAGACTACTTTCTACTATAAGGGTTTTTTTTTTTCCGTATGTACTGACTTTACAACCTAAAACAGCATGAAAACTTCGCAAATGCAAAGGCTAATTCTTAATTTTCTATAGTTACAATAAAAAGCATTTGGGTCATTCCAGTGGTTGACTAAGAAAGCTGCAGGATATCTGAAGATGTTTACAAGGTTGTTGGTTTTTGTTATTGTTGGAGGAAATGGAAGTGGTGATGGTGGCGTGTATGTGGTGTACGTGTGCATTGTTATATATAAGAAATACATGGAAGTTCTAAGAGAGGAATGCTACCCTGCTTCTCCTTTATCTTGATCTACCCATATTTTTACCAGTTTGATCATAACACTGATGAATATGACATTCTTTTGCAATTTTAATTGTCCAGAGAATGCGCTGGAGTTCTAAATTTTTCTAAGAATATTCATATCTATAACCCTCACACTTAAATACACATCTCAGTACCTATCTTAAAAACGCACAGAAGCAACATACTCAGTGTACAAACACACCTATATAGCCTAAGTCTTAATAATTAAATCAGTAGGAAATTTGAAGAGAAAAAATGTTTCAAGAAATGTGAGTGGCACATATACTACGTGTAGGGTAGGATGGACGATGAGTCTGGGAAGGTTTGTGGTAGTTGAGTATATGGTGAGTGTATTTATTTACAGTGCACTTTCCTTTAAGTTTTTCTTGGAGAAAGAAATTAATTTGAGTCCCCTGAGACAGTGTCTTATTTACCTTTGTATCACTGATTGCAGCACATCGTGTAGTAGACGTTTTATGCTCAAGAAGTGGTTCTGAATTATTGGGGGAAAAGAAAAAATCATTCTGTGGATAACTTGCTGCTAAACCTGAAATCCTACCTGATATTAAATTAAATACATCTAAAGTTTCTTTCCATAATCAACTCTTTACAAATGTACTAGAAAATATAGCTCTTATTAATTCGGAGCTTAATATTAGCTGTGTGTGTGTGTGTGTGTGTGTGTGTGTGTGTGTGTGTGTTTAAATCCCCCTGTTGCTGCGGAGTGAATTCTGACACATAGTGACCTTATAGGACAGGATAGAACTTCTCTATAGAGCTTCCTGGTGGGGCAGTGGTTAAGGGTTTGGCCTGAACCAAAAGGTCACGGTTGGGAATCCATCAGCCACTCCTTGGTAAACCCTATGGGGCAGTTCTACTCTGTCCTAGAAGGTCACTATGAGTCAAAATCCACTTGATGGCAACGGTTTTTTAAATTTTTACTTTTATTTTTTTAAAATAGTGTTTCCAAGGCTATTCTTTAAGGAAGCAGACTGCCAAATCTTTCTTCTGCAGAGTGACCGGTGGGTTGGAACTGCCGACCTTTCAGTTAGCAGCCTAGTGCTTTAACCACTGCACTGCCAGGGCTCCTATAAGAAATAATTTTAAATGTGAGCATTAAATTTTGTGGGCATTATTATGTATTTTACCTACTTGCTACCATATTTTCATTAAATTAAGAGGAACATTAATCATGCAGTAAAGCATGGATCATCTGTGGTGAAATAAAATTAAAAATCAAGGACAGATTTTTGATTCTTTTTCCAGATTACAAAAATCAAAGCCCTCAATTATAACTAAAACAGCAGAGGTGTATTTTTTTTTTTTTTATTGTACTTCAGGTGAAGGCTTACAGAACAAATAGTTTCTCATGAAAGAGTAGTACACATATTGTTTTATGACATTGTTTAACAACCCCACAACATGTCAACCTTCTAACTTCTCAACCTTTTTTTTTTTGGTGAAAATACACATAGTCAAAGATACACCATTTCAAAAATTTCTACATGCACAGTTCAGTGACACTGACTACGCTCTTCCAATTGTGCTGTTATTCTCACTTAA
>NW_004444057.1:8476294-8489365 GCF_000243295.1 Trichechus manatus latirostris | reverse complement strand
TGTCAGTTTTCTCACTCCATTTGGTGCTTGGCTGAGTTCTTTATCTCTTCATTTGATGTTTTAGGGTTTCAGGATTGTTGTATTCTCTGTTCGGCTTAGTTTTTTGGATCTTTGCTGTGGAGGGATGGTGTGATGCTTCTGCCTAGAGCGCCATTTTGCTGGAACCCCGAGGAGCTGTGTATGTTTTGAAGTAAGTTGACCAGTTTAAGTATCTAGGATTCATCTCTCTAGAGGCATTCTTACTTTTTGCTTGTATGTAGCTGTTGTTTTCTCCAAGGTGGGCTAAGGCTGAATCTTAAAAAAGAAAAATAGAGAGAGAAAAGAGAGATTGCTTTAATAAATAGTGGTCTGATTTAAGGGAATTATTTTGTTCTTAACTATGAAGCAATCTTTCAGAGTTGAGAAATATCTGGTCCTATGTCTCTCTCTTTTCTTGGAGAAGGATTGGTAAGCTAGTTAACTGAGTGTGTATGTGTATGTATATATATATATATATATACACACATACATATATATATATTTAGCTAAATTACTTTAGATATAAACTTAGTACTGATTTCCTACTGTGTTTTCTTTCTAGAGTTTGTTGTCAAACTATTTCCCTAAGAGTACACTAAGTAGAAAGATGAATTTATCAAATAAATACATTTTCCTTTTAAAAACCAGCTCCTGCATAAATTATACATCATTTCCAAATGGGGAATACAAATAAAATATCAAAATAATGTGATGAAAAAGAACAAATAATTCTTGAAATTTGTATGTTTTCATATTAGATTTTGGAACTTAAAAGAATTCAAATCAGTCTCTTGATTCATTAATGATACAGCACAGTCCACTTTAAAAAAAAATCCCTAAACAACCTTTTATATAGAGTGTCTAGGAGATAAATGAGATCCAGTTGACTTATCAGATTTACACTTCTTCCATCTCTTTCAGTAATATACTGTGCACTTAGATCAAAATGGGAAAAGGAAGGCAAGACTGTTAGTGTTTGTGTTTTCCCACATGATAAAGATCTGATAACTTTTAGTGCTAAACAAAGGAAGGTAAATTCCCTTTGTTTTATTTATTAAGCACTTTTCCCATTGTAATCACTCATTCCTTCCTACTTCAAAAGAGGAGAAAATGATGTGGGTTGCCCCTCAGATTATTTAATCAAGTAACCTAATTTCCTTCATCCCTTTCCTGGGTGAGGTCGACTCTGATTTTTCCCAGATGACCATATTCTCTTCTATTTCCATACAGGCATTCTTAGAGTTTTCAGAAGAAAGTGTAGTGTTCTTCCAAATCTGTAGTCAGAACACAAACATTTTGAAATAGTCTTCTTCCCAACTTAATGCAGCTACCAGCAACATCACCAGTACACATTGCCCTGTAGTTGAATTCTGACTCATAGCGACCCTATAGGACAGAGTAGAACTGCCTCATAGGGTTTCCAAGACTGTAAATCTTTATCGAAGCAGACTGCCACATCTTTCTCTCAAGGAGCAGCTAGTGGGTTAGCAGTTGAGGACTTAACCATTTGCGCCACCGGGGTTCCTTACATCACCAGTAGTCCTCTTTAAAAAGGAATTTAAAAAAAATTTTATGACTCATCATTCTCATTCATTAAAAAAACAAACAAACAAAACAAGTTGCTGTCAAGTCAATTCCAACTCATGGTGATTCCAGACAGAGTTGTGCTCCATAGGGTTTTCAATTGCTGATTTTTGGGAAGTAAATTGTCAGGCCTTTCCTCTAAGGTGCCTCTGAGTGGACTCAAACTTCCAACCTTTGAGTTATCAGCCAAGTGCTTGACCATTTGCATCACCCAAGGACTCTATTCTCTTTCATAGAGCAATCTATTAAATACAATTTTCATGCTTTCAAATATTGTTTTATGCCTTTAGAAGTCTAAGCCTGTTGTTGGTGTCACTTAAAATAATCATCATCATCATTTAATGATAAAGTCGTCATAACACCCAAATGATGTAGGAATGGGAAAAAATTTAAAAAGAATAAAACTATATTATTTATAGGACATAAAATCTGTATCTCTTCCCTGGTGGGAGAAAAAGGAACATGTGAGTCATTTTAAACTTCTGGTGGGTTTGATATTAGCATGAAAATGGCCAGGACTTGTGAAATTATTTTTGTCATAAGTAAAAAGAAAGGTGGAAAGGAAAAAGAAGCTGTGAACTTTTTCTCATTAACAGTGTCTGGGCTAAAATGCCTCACACACACACACACACACACTCACACACACACATACACACAATATTACATATACACATTTGTAGAATAACATTGTACATTACATTATGGACATTCTTTTAATCAAATAAGTGTGATGGTGTACATGAGCAATAAGACATGGATACTACGAACTTTTCCTCTCACATTGCTGGCTGAGGAGAATTCTTGCTTAGCTAATTCAGGGGTCTTTTTTTTTCCCCCTCCCATTTTCCTCTTATTCTGAAGAAAGTACTGCCCTGAAAGACCAGTTCTTTGGTTCTTATATTTCTAGCTTTAATGATCCATGTGTATCTGGAGATCTCACCTCTACCCTCATCCCCAGACTCCCACAGTAGAGTAAGACTTGACCACTATTAAGAAGCCCTGTAGAGGAGCCCCGGTGGCACAATGGTTAAATGTTCAGCTGCTAATGGAAAGGTCAGTAGTTCGAACCCACCAGAAGCTCCATGGGAGAAAAGACCTGGTGATCTGCTACAGTGTAGGAAACCCTATGGGGCAGTTCTATTCTGTCATATAGAGTCTCTACGAGTTGGGATCAGCTTGCCAGCATACAAGAAGCCATGTCAGGAAAAAATAGGTGCATGGCCAGAAACACAATCTTCTAGTTCTGTCTGCATTGTCCTAGAATGCTGTTGATCTATTTTGGAGAGTAGAACTTATAGGTCAACAAAACCTCCAGCCTTTGTCCCTCAATATGGAACATATTAATGATCTTTTACACACAGCAGTCTTCACTTTAACCCCCATTACATTGAATAGCAGCCCTTGTGGCACAGTGGTTAAGAGAATGGCTGCTAACCAAAAGGTTGGCAGTTTGAATCCACCAGCTACTCCTTGGAAACTCTATGGGGCAGTTCTACTCTGTGTTATGGAATCACTAGGAGTCGAAATTGACTCAATGATGATGGGTTTTACATTGAATAAATCTTCTATGAATAAAATTTCTGTATAGTTTCTGGTCTGTTTGCTGCTGTGTGGTCTAAACTGTGAGTATTGCACTTGGCAGTATATAGTAACACTTTGTAGTTTGTGTACCAAAAGTATTTTCCTTAGTATTTTTTTTTTTTTTTTTTGGTCTCTTTGATCATTTTCTAAAAAGAAGTTTTAAGGCTTCTTTCTTAGTCTGAAAACAGAGCAGTTTGAATTTTTAGGGGGCAAATCTGCAATAAAAGTCACAAAATATGATTGCTACTATATGAAAGTCTGTCTTCTGATGTATTTATGTTTTATCAGTAGAAATAAGAGCTAACTGTTCCACGGCTCTTCATTTACACTTAGAGACACCTGAAGATTTGATCCTTGATTAAGTATCCCTTGAAACCTTAACTGGTAAACTAAAAAAAAAAAAGAAAAAAGAAAAAGTCAGTCAACAAGTAAATGAATTAAAAAAATGTGGTTTATCCATACAATACATATTACTCAGCAATAAAAAAAGAATTAATAACTGATGCATGCAACAATATGCATGCATCTCAAAACCATTACGCTGAGCACCTGAAAGAGTTCATACTATTTGATTCAATATATATGAAATTCTTAAAAAGGAAAATCGAATCTACAGTAACAGAAGCAGGTCAGTAGTTGCCTGAGATCTTACTATTGTAACATACAAATGATTTTGGAAGTATTTAGTTTGTGAATCCATGGAGACTGATGACTCTGGGAAAAGTCTAACATTGTCTCCCACCAGTGACCACTGAAATATAGGACTTCCAAAGTACCTGATACTGCAGCTAGATATATCCCCCTGAGGATAGTTGCTTATCTATTTCTGGGCTTTAGTGGAGAGATCTCCCACCACTGAAGGACAACAAATAATTCTGATAACTGAAATACCTAATTATGTTATGGATAATCTCAGAGAGACATTCCCATAAGGCTACAGCCACACAGCAGAGTTCATTGATAAAAAGTAAACGGTATATACAAGAATATACTACTAGCTGGAGCTTTGATGAGTATGTGTGTTGGATGGGGGAGGGGAAGATCATTGTACCCATGAGCAGGTTGCAGCCTTCCACTGGAGACTAATGATAGAATCCATGGAAGAACTGTCAGCTCCTGAAGCCTAAGAATTTTCTCCTGTTAATGCAAAGAAAACTGCCTGGTTTTCTAATGAAATTTCCTGAATTCAGAGATGCAATGTAGTTTGGAAATATGCCAATATTTTCTCTGAATTTGGAAACAATTTTAGTTGATGAAGGCGAGGATTAGGTTACACAATGGGAGGAATTTAGGGCAGTATATCTGGCAGTGCAAGAAAAATTGGGGTCTTAGCCCAAGAAAAATGTTTTGACTTTTATGGACACATGAGCAAGAGCCAATTGCCTTGCCATATGGTCAGGCAAATGGGCCCTAGTGATTCAAAGTTAAAAATACACCTGTATGGGGAATGTAGTTATAAAAACCCTGTAATAATTTCAAGAAAGAATTAAAGTGGTCCATGCAGTTACCCACCAGAAAAGCTCAGCTATTGCCTCGAAAGGGGACTGGGATTCAAAAAGCTGATGGCTTTGTTGGCTCTTAAAACTAACTTCATGTGTATCTCAGACAACTGGGCCAGGAGGTGCTCAAGCTATGCAACATTGTGTAGAATAACTATGTATTTCTTTATTACCTTTAGAGCTGCAAGTGTGGCAAAAGGTTGTGCAGAATATCAACAGGAAGTAAAGATGTGTAAGACTCCCCAGAGACAATAGCTGACTTACAGCTGTAAGAGAGACTACATAGGACCCTTACCAGTAGCCACAAGTGGCTTCAAATGGGTTCTGACTGGAATGGGCATGTATTCTACTCTGGCTTCACGCATCCCGCGAAGGAAGCAATAGCTGAGAATATTTTACAAAAATTTTGGAATGGAATGTTTATCAATTTGGTCCCAGGTTACGTTTCATTCAGCCAAGGTATGCATTTCACTGCTGTTAATGGTTAAAAATGAGCTAAAAAAAAAACATAATATGGATTTACATCCTTTTTCATACTCAAAATAATGGTTTGCTTGAGAACTAGAATGGGCAATTAAAGTAAGGTTAATAAAAACGGGAGAGTAATGGCATGAAGGAGCTCTGGTGGTGCAGTGGGTAAGCATTCGGCTGCTAACAAAAAGGTCGGCAGTTCAAATCCACCAGCAGCTCCTTGGAAACACTTTGGGGCAGTTCTACTCTGTCCTATAGGTCGCTATGAGTTGGAATCGACTCAACTGCAGCAAGTATAATGGCAGGAAGATTAGCCGGCTTAGTTGGGCGAATGTGGGTCACAATAGCTCGATCCACCGCCAGTCATGGGGAAGGTGCAGGACCAGGCAGTGCTCTGTTTGGTTGTACCTATGATCACCAGGAGTTGGCGGCAGACTCGCCACAGCTAACAACAGCATACTTCATCTGAATGAGTAGTAGTGAAGGGAAGACCTTTGCCAGGGTTTCTGGAGTGTAGAAGTAGGAATGAGGGGTGGAGAATGATACAACCACAAAAATATCTTTCACACTTAGCAATTTCTTTTTTTCTTTTTTTGTCTTGTCAGATCCAGTTGTACCATGTCAGGGACTGCACTTGCATGTTACCGAAGAGAAAGTCATCGCTGTACTAATTCTGTTCCTCAGAATCTGCACACATTCTTAATAGCTTCAAATTATCATTTGGATAATGTTAGTTTTTGTTTTGTTTGTTTTGTGTACTACCTTTGCGATGAGCTGGACATGTGCCCGGCAGCTGTCGTATTGCTGTAAACAAGGATGATTTCCTTTTAAATATTGGGGTATGAAGGGCAGCATTTTATTCATTATTACCTGTCCCATACACTTTTTTTGTTTTTTACTTCACTAGATGTAAATGTACATGGAATGTATATCAATGGTGATTGTCCCCAGAAACACGCAAAAAGGCAATTGCTGGAAGCCTTATGACATACTCAACTTGTACTTCAACTAGAAGTTGAATATGCTTTACTGACAATCTCCTGGGGTATTTAGGTGTACCTCATTTCAATCTGCTTCATTTTATTGTGCTTTGCTTTATTATGCTTCACAGATATTGCAATTTTTACAAATTGAAGAGTTGTGACAACCTTGCATCCAACGAGTCTATTGGCACAATTTTTCCAACAGCATGTGTTCACTTTGTGTCTCTGTATCACATTTTGGTAAATCTCGCAATATTTCACACTTTTTTTGTTATTATTATATCTGTTACAGTGATCTGTAATCAGTGATCTTTGATGTTACTGTTGTAATTGTTTTGGGATGCCACAACCACACCCATATAAGAAGGCAAACTTAATCGATAAATGTTGTGTGTGCTCTGACTTCTCCCCCCGACCAGCCATTCTCCCATCTCTCACCCTCTCCTCAGGCCTCTCTATTCCCTGAGACACGACAATATTGAAATTAGGAAAATTAATAACCGTACAATGGTCTCTAAGTGTTCAAGCAAAAGGAAGAGTTGCACATCTCTCACTTTAAATCAAAAGCTAGAAATGATTAAGCTTAGTGAAGAAGGCATGTCAAAAGTGGACATAGGCTGACAGGCCTCTTGTACCAAACAGTTAGCCAAGTTCTAAATGCAAAGGAAAAGTTCTTTAAAGAAATTCAAAGTGCTACTCCAGTGAACACATGAATGATAAGAAAGTGAAACAACCTTACTGCTGATAAAGGGAAAGTTTTAGTGGTCTGGAAAGAATATCAAACCAGTCACAACATTCCCTTAAGCCAAAGCCTAATCCAGAGCAAGGCCCTAACTCTCTTCAATTCTGTGAAGGCTGAGAGAGGTGAGGAAGCTGCAGAAGAAAAGTTTGAAGCTAGCAGAGGTTGATTCATGAGTTTTAAGGAAAGAAGCCTTCTCCACAACATAAAAGTGCAAGGTGAAGCAGCAAGTGCTGACATAGAATCTGCAGCAAGTTATCCAGAAGATCTAGCTAAGGTAATTGATGAAGGTGGCTACACTAAACAACAGATTTTCAATGTAGATGAAATAGCCTTATACTGGAAGAAGATACCATCTATGACTTTTATAGCTAGAGAGGAGAAGTCAATGCCTGGCTTCAAAGCTTTAAAAGACAAGCTGGCTCTCTTGTTAGAGGCTAATGCAGCTGTTGGCTTTAAGTTCAGGCCAATGCTCATTTACCATTCCAAAAATCCTAGGGCCCTTAAGAATTATGTTAAATCTACTCTGCCTATGTTCTATAAATGGAACAACAAAGCCTGGATGACAGCACATTTGTTTATAACATGGTTTACTGAATATTTTAAGCCCACTGTCAAGGCATACTGCTCAGAAAAAGAGATTCCTTTCAAAATATTCCTGCTCATTGACAATTCACCTGGTTACCGAAGAGCTCTGATGGGGATGTCCAAGGAGATTAATGTGTTTTCATACCTGCTGACACAACATCCATTCTGTAGCCCATGGATCAAGGAGTATTTTCACTTTCAAGTCTTATTATTTAAGAAATACATTTTGTAAGGCTATAGCTGCCATAGATAGTGATTCCTCTGATGGAGCTGGACAATAAATTGAAAACCTTCTGGAAAGATTTACCATTCTAGATGCCATTAAGAACATTCATGATTCATGGGAGGAGGTCAAAATATCAACATTAGCAGGAGTTTGAAAGAAGTTGACTCCAACCCTCATGAATGACTTTAAGAGGTTCAAGACTTTAGTGGAGGAAGTAACTGCAGATGTTATGGAAATAGCAAGAGAACTAGAATTAGAAGTGGAGCCTGAAGATGTGACTGAATTGCTGCAATCTCCTGATAAAAGTTTAATGGATGAGGAGTTGCTTCTTATGAGTGAGCAAAGAAAGTGGTTTCTTGAGATGGCATCTACTCCTGGTGAAGATGCTGTGAACATTGTTGAAATGACAGCACAGGATTTAGAATATTACATAAACTTAGTTGATAAAGCAGCAGCAGGGTTTGAGAGATGGACTCCAATACTGAAAGACGTTCTACTGTGAGTAAGATGCTGTCAAATAGCATCGCATGCTCAGAGAAATGTTTCATGAAACGAAGAGTCTATCAATATGGTAAACTTCATTGTTGTCTTATTTTAAGAAATTGCTACAGTCACCCCACCCTTCAGCAACCACCACCCTGATCAGTCAGCAGCTATCAACATCGAGGCAAGACCCTCCACTAGCAAAAAAATTATGACTCTCTGAAGGCTCAGATGATGGTTAGCATTTTTTAGCAATTAAATATTTTTTAATTAAGGTATGCACATTGTTTTTTTAGACATAATGCTATTGCACACTTAATAGACTTCAGTATAGTGTAAACATAACTTTTCTATGCACTAGGAAATGAAAAAATTTGTGTGACTCGCTTTATTGTGATAATTTGCTTTATTGTGGTGGTGGTCTGGAAACGAACCTGCAATATCTCTGAGGCATGCCTGTATACACTATACTTGTATTGAGCCCATGCTGTGAGTGCTCAGAGGCAACACTTAAGGTGTTTTACACAAAACTGGCCCCAATGTACTAAGAAAAAATTGGGATTTGGAGAAGTGCTGTATTAAATTATGAGGACTAAATCAAGGGAGAAATAAATCTGCTTTGGAAACATTCCACATGCAAGTGAATTCTTCAGTCCAAATTGTTAAAATGTTACAAATAATTGTGGTTAAGTCAGGTAAAACTATAGTCCAGCTGGTACAGAAGTATCAGAAATTTGTGAAGGGGTATAAGCACGGTTAATGTGAGTTATTTTTCCAACTGCTCATTAAATGATACAGGTCCTGGTGGTTGTTGATGTTTTAATATGTCTATTTTTATGCACCGAATATTATAGAAATTTCTTTATTAAGAATTATAAGAAAAAGATGGAGAAAAAGTAATGGAAAATATTGACAAGGGTTGAGAGAAAACTGGAAGTAAGGGGTTAATATGTAATTCTGTGGTCTTTCTTTTAGCTTCAGGGATACCTGATTATTTGAGCTTTGGCTGACTCTTTTATAACACTAATTCACAGAATTAATATACTATACGTATACACATACATATTATATATAATTTATCTTGGATTAAGTGTAGGTGTATTTTAATAAATATATTTTATATAACATATAATTATACTTAATCCAATCTAAATCAGAATCTGATTGAGGATATGTACCAAACTAAGAACCTGTGATTCATTCTTGAGACTGTTTCTCTCTTGTATTGTTTTTGCCTGTTCTGTAATCTTTCTTAAAGCTGAGTAAACTTAATGCTGGGTGAAAACTAATGTGTCTCGAGAAGGGGCCTGTAAATCCAAATCCAAAACCACTGCTGCAGAGAAAACGTTTGAGCAGGACGCTGCAGTGAGTATATTGAAAACTGTTAGGTTTCTGCAGGTCTATGTGAGACACTAGACAGACAGGAACTATGTCTTATGTAGTCTGTACCCTGAATGTCTAGAAAAGTTTAGTTGTTCAATAAATGGCTGTTAGATGAAAAAGACTTTATATACTTATTGATCCAACCAGAATTTATTGAGCATTTTCTATATTATAGATACTATGCTGTGTGTGAGGAAACAATATGGAACAAACGTGATATGATGTACGCTAGTAAAACACACACTTTAGTGCAGAAATAAATGTGAATAGATATGCAAAGAAACGAAGTGACTATAACTCACGATATTGTAATACAGTTTAATACAACAGGAAAAATCTAAACAGAGCACCTCTCAGAGTGGAATTTAATATTGGGGAAAATAAAACCTACTATACTTAACAATGATGAAAAATGAATTAGAGAGACCCAAATGGCCAAAAAACATGAGAAGATGCTCAACTTCACTAGAAATTATGGATCCGTAAAATTTAAAAACACACGGGAGAGGGCTAATGTTTCTATCCCATAAATATGGCCTACAAATTACAATGCTTGATACGAGAAAATGGAGATGCTTGGCTGCTCATGACAGGTTAATTAGTAAATCAACTTTGAGAACAATTTGGCTGATCTAACTGTGTAGAAAATGCACATAACCTCTGACCTAGTAGTTCCACATCTAGGTATATAACCTAGAAAAATCTTTTATTCACACATACACTGTGGTATATTCACAAAACTTTAGATTTAACAATATGAACTCTTCAATATTTGATGCCCATACTTACAGTAATATACAATTCCAGTTAAAGTAAATGCAGTGAATCTACAAATATTGACATGCATAAATCTCAAAACAAAATATAGAGTGAAAAAAAAGTTAATTGCAAAAGAAAATATAGAAGGCGATATAATTTTTAAATACAGGAAACAAATAAAAATTTAAATATGCAAAATAATACTATGTGGTAGTTATAGTCATGTATATATGTAGTAAAAGTATAAAAAACTGAATGAGTGGGACACATATACATTTTGAAATTTATTTGGGGACAAAATCATGTGAATGGGATGTTTCCAAAAGACCTACAAGTTTACCTGGAAAGTGTTATTGCTTTGAGAGAAATATCCAAAGCAAGTATGAAATAGTGTTAACATTTGCTAAATGTGAGTATTCTCTGCTTGTTGTAGTGTACTCTATTTTAGCTGAATTATTTGATTTTTTTTCTAGTATATACAAAGCAGTATTGAATCAATGACTGAACTAGAGTGTTTGCATTTCTGTGCATATTTTGGCAAAGGAACTAGAAGAGAGTAAATGGAAAAGCAATGGTAAGAAGACAAAGAGAAAAATGCTCACAGATGATGGTGAGGGAGAAGCACTGAAAAATAGGCCCAATACTATCAAAATGTATCTGATATACACACAAAAAAATATGACTCTCAGAGGTCAGGGTGACTTTGACATAGATCTACAGGAACCAGAGAATAAAAGCAATACAAAGTTGTGAAAGGTCTAATATGAATTCATTTTAAGAACATAAATCAGCAAGTCAAGATTTTATTCTTGTTTTTATATTTTGAAAATATTTTATTCATCTTCCTCCCCTTGAAGTACTTTTATTTCTCTGACTTGGCAAAGTAGTTTTCTCTAAATTTCTGAACTATTTTAGACTGTATTTTATCCTATTCTCTGTTGTTTCTCTTTTCTTTTTTTCACTTTTTTTCCCCTACTAGATGCTTTTTTCTTATCACTTGATGCTTTGAACTATTTCGTTTCCTATAGCTTCTTGTTGCTATAAATTATAGTTGATGTACTACAGCTGACTAAATTATTCTATATATTTTATTTCACTTTTACATAGCCATATAATATTTGCTATATCTAACTCCCACCAAAAGAGGATGTACAAATAATATTACAGCCATTACGGAATAAGGTAGGATTTAATCTAAAACAGAAATCTTAATATTCATTTTAGAACAAATAAATTTTATCCAGTTTCAGTAAAATCCCAGAATAACTCAGATCATTACTTGCAGAAAACAAGGAAACAAAATGCCTTACAAATATAATGTAAAGAATGATATTTCACCCATAACATGTTCAGGAAATTAATAATATTTCATTCAAGGGTTGCAGTGTGTTAACAGACTTAAATTACTTAGATTATCTTAAATTTTCAAAGTAATGTCCCAATATATTTTAAAAGCTTTGAAAAAAAATCCACCATGGTCTATTATATTAATAATATGTATATGAGAAAATTACTATGAAAGAAATAAATTAAGACCTAGAAGAGTTCTGAAAGAAAAGTAATTGCTCTTTATAGATATAATGCATTACATTGAAGAAGAACTGACTTTGTCTTGAAAAGAATAAATGAATATGATTAATCTACAATGAGGATAACATTAGTACTAAACTTTCTGGTTTAAACATGATACTTTATTAATTTATAAAAAGATACATGTTTTTAATTTTCTTCTTGTAAATTATAACTTCATACAGGAAGAGTTTATTTTTCAGACTCATAATTTATAAGTGATAAAATAGATTGTTACTAGACATTAATTACATCTGCAAAGATCCTTGTTATTGATTTAATTATTCTCCCCAAAAGTACATGTTGTAAATCCTAACTTCTATACCTATGATTGACAGGACCCGGTGGTGCAGTGGTTAAGAGTTCGGCTGCTAACCTAAAGGTTGGCAGCTCAGATGCACCAGCCTGTCTTTGGAAACCCTATGGTGCAGTTCTGCTCTGTCCTATAGGGCTGCTGTGAGTCAGAATCAAGTTGAAGGCAACAGGTTTGTTTTGTTTTTGTAGTTTTTTTGGTATACCTGTGATTATAATCCCATTTGGGAATGGGTTTTCTTTGTTATGTAAATGAGACAATGTTATCATAGCGTGTGTTTTAAGTCTGTTTCTTTTTTACATACAAAAAGAGTAGATTAGGCATAGGCAAGTAAGGGGGTGGGGTGGGGGGGAGATGGATGCCAAGGAATAGAAGCTGAAGAGAGAAGGAACTTCCCCCAGAGCCCACAGAGACAGAAAGCCTTCCCCTAAAGCCTGCGTCCTCATTTTGGACTTCTAGCCTCCTAACTGTGAGAAAATAAATTTCTGTTCTTTAAAGGCACTCACTTGTGGTATTTCTGTTATAGCAGCACTAGACTACTCAGTGGTATCACTAGTGGGGTATAGGGGTTGTGGACTGCACCTCCTGACACTATCAGAGGGGGTGATACCAAAATGACCCCAGGGTACCACAGTAGTGGCAGTGGCAGCAGTGGCCGCGTGGGAACACGTGCTGCTGGGGGAGGGGCCACCAAGGCAGTGGCGTCACTAGGGTTGGCATCACCAATCACCCAGTGTGGTAACTCATCACCACTCCCTCATCATCCACCAGGCAGGGTGTGGGTGGCCAAGCCCTCATGCCCACCATTGGGTGGAAAGGAGGGTCTTGGCCTTGGTCAATGGGAGAAGGGAGGAGCTGTGAGGAGCCGTGGGGGT
>NW_004444057.1:8460891-8476179 GCF_000243295.1 Trichechus manatus latirostris | reverse complement strand
GGGGGGGGGGGCGGTGACACCAACCCTAGTGATGCCACTGAGATAACTAAGAAAGAATTTGGTACCATGAAGTGGTGGTGCTCCTCTAACAAATACCTAAAATGTGGAAGTGGTTGTGGAATTGGATAATGAGTGGAGGTGGGAAGAGTTTTAAGGTGTCTAATAGTAAAAGCTTAGATTGCCTTGAAAAGACTGCTGTTAGAATTATGGATGTCAAAGACAATTCTGTGGAGAGCTCAGAAGGAAGTGAGTGAAGAGAGCTGTAGAGAAAGTCTCTATCATCTTAGAGGATACATACGGCACTGTCAACAAATTATTGCTAGATATATGGACATTAAATGTGCTTCTGGTGAGGCTTTAAAAGAAAATGACGAGCATGTGATCGGACAATGGAGGAAGGGTGATGCTTCTTATGCAGAAAACTTGTTTGAATTATGTTCAACTACTTGGTGGAAAATAGAACTTGCAAGTGACGAACTTGGATATTTGGCCGAGGAGTTTTCTAAGATCTTAAAGAGGTCTCATGGTTTTTCCTTGCTACTTATAGTAAAATGCGAGAGGAAAGAGATGGACTTAAAAAATGAACTGTGCAAAATGAAAAAAAAACTTAAAAATTTGGAAAATTCTGTTGTACAAACTAAGGACACATTTCCTAGAATTTTCACCATTGATGTGGTTATACAATCTTTTGTTAAAGAGATTAAGCCTATGACTGATGACTCTAACCAATTACCACAGCAGAAAATAGATAGGACAAAAGGAAGGAAAGCTGTCTGCCTCTCAGAATTCTATAGGCAGGAAACAGGCCAAAGGAGTCACATCTGTCGTCCTCCAAGAAAAGAAAAAGACCATGCCTGGTGAAGTTTGGAGATGAGCAGAACTGTTCAAAGGAGCAGAGCTGTCTCAGTTTCAAAGGGTGGAGCCACTGTCTCCTAGATCTGGAAGGGTGGAGCCATGGCCTCCTAGGTTTCAAAGAGTCAGATTTTCACCAACTGGGTTCTGAAGTATGGGGCTGCCATTCAGTTTGGCCAAGAGGATGGAGCCACCACTCAGAGCTGAGGGGATAGGGCTGCCATGTCCAAAGGCCCAAGAATGGGGCCTGCCGAGGCTGAGGGTCTCAGACCTCCACTCAGATGGACTAGCAGAGTGGGGCTACTCAAAGCCCAGGAAGCAAAGTAGCTGTTCCAGTGGGCCTGGAAGATGGGGTTGAAGCCCAGGGCCAAGGAGCCTTCACCTAGAATTCAGACAGCATGGTCAACACCCAGAATCTGGAGGGTGGGGCCATTGCCCAGATGGTCCCAGAGAACAGAGGATTATTTTCAAGTCTTGAGAGATAATTTAATCTGTCCTTTTGTATTTTAGACTTGCTTGATGCTCATTATCCCTTCTTTCCCTCCAATTTCTCCCCTTTGTAATGGAAATGTCTACTTTGTGCCTGTTCCACCATTGTATGTTGGAATTAGATAACTTGTATTCTAGATTTCATAGGTTCATAGATGAAGAGAAATGTTGCCCCAGGATGGAATACACCTAAAGTTTCACACATGTTTGATTCAGATGATTCAGAAGATGAGATTTTGGACTTGGAGTTATTTTAAGATTTTTGGGATAATAAGATGGGGTGAATGTGTTTTGCATGTAGGAAGGACATAAATTTTGAGGGGGCAAAGGATGGAATGTTATGGATTAAATTGTGTCCCCCGAAATATGTGCTCCAAATAAGGTTGGTTCTAGGTGGACATAACTTTTGAGGGCCAAAATTCGATCCATTGCAGGCTGTTTAGACCATTTTCATTTAATGTAATTATCAGTGTGGTTTAGTTTAAATCTAAATCTTGCCATACTGATAATAAATTTACAAGGACTTAATTCATACAGAGTTATTTATATTGAACAAATGGAATTAAACTAGAAATCAGTAAAAGATCCACTGAAAACTAGAAATTAAAAAATATATTTCTAAGTAATCCATAGACAGATCAAAGAAATTCACTAGGAAAATTGTGTAATATTTCAACTAAATGAAAATGAATATGTGAATATATCAAATCAAAAGTTGCGGTATGCATCTAAGGCAGTGTTTAGAACATTTATACAATTTACAGAATTAATACACTTAATAATCCTCCAGACTGATAAGAAAGAGAAAATAAGATGACACATAAATTACCTGTGTTAGTAATGAAAGGAAAAACATCACTATGTATTTTATAGGTTTAAGATGGGTAATAAGGGAATATTGTGAACAACTTTATGCCAATAAATTTGACAATTTAAGTAAAATGAAAAAACTGCTTGCAAGATCAAACTACCAAAGGTCACTCATGAAAAAAGAAAATCTGAATAATTTTATATCTATTATATATATTTGATTCCCACTTAGAAATCGTCCCATAAAGAAAACTTCAGGCCCACATGGTTTCACTGCCGAAATCTATCGAACATTTACTGAAGAAATTACACCAATTCTACATTAACTTTCCTAGAAAATAGAAGAGGATGAGAAAACTTCCAACTCATTTTTTTAAGGCCATCATTACTCATTTCAAAACCACACAAAGACATTATAAGAAAAGAAAATTACACAATAATATTCTCATAAACACAAAAATCCTTAAGATTTTAGAAAATTGAATCCTATTGAAAAGATTAATACAGTATGTTTGAGTGCAATCTTAGTTTAACTTAAAAAGAAAAAAATCAATCATTGTAATTCAATATATTAGTGAAAAAAGAAAGAGATTCAAAAAATCAACAACTATTCATTATGGAATTTCCAGTAAAGTAGGAATAGAAGAGAATTTCCTCAAACAATAAATTGCATCTTCCAAAAATCTACAACTATCATCATACTTACTAGTTAAGAATTAAATGCTTTACCTTTAATTTTGGAAACAAACAAACATATGGAAGCTAAACAACACACTATTAAGCCACCAATGGGTCAAGGAAGAAATTACATATTTCTTAGAGTCAAATGAAAATAAAAACACAACACACCGATACATATGGGATGCAGTGAAGGCAGTACTCAGAGGGAAACTTATAGCAATAAATGCCTACATGAAAAAAGAAAAACGGTCTCAAATCACCAGCCAAACTCTGCAACTTGAGGAACTTGCAAGAGAAGAGCAAACTAAGCCTAAATATACCAGAAGAAAGGAAATAACAAAGATAAAGCACAAATAAATGCAATTAAAAACAGAGAATCAACAAAGTTGGTTCTTTGGAAAGATTGATAAAATTGACAAACTTTTAGCTAGACTGACAAAAGAAAAAACAGTAAAGGTGCATATAACCAAAATAAGAAATGAAAGAGGAGACATTAAAACTGACCAGATAGAAATGAGAATTATGACAGAATATTATGAACAACTGTATGGCAACAAACTGGATAACCTAGATGAAATGGACAGATTCTTAGAAGCACACAACCTACCCAAACTGATTCAAGAGGAAATAGACAATCTCATCAGACTCATAACAAGTGAAGAGATCAAAAAAATCAGTGATCAAAAACTTCTCCCCCCTAAAAAAAGTCCTGGACTAGATAGCTTCACTGGGGAATTTGCCCAAGCATTTAGAGAATTGACAACACCAATACTGTTTAAAGTCTTCCAAAACATAGAGAATGAAAAAACACTCTGTAATTCGTTCTATGATGCAGACATAACCCTGATACCAAAACAAGACAAAGACACCATCAGAAAAGAAAACTATAGGCCAATATCCTTTCTGAATATAGATTCAAAATTCTCAACAAAATACTAATGAACAGAATCCAACAGCATATTAGAAGAGTCATGTACCATGACCAAATGGGATTTATTCCAGGAATCGAGGGATGGTTCAACATTAGAAAATCAATCCACATAATACACCACATCAACAGAACAAAGGGAAAGAACCACACGATCACCTCTATGGATGCAGGAAAAGCATTTGATGAAATCCAACATCCTCTCTTGATGAAAACCTTCTACAAGACTGAAATTGAAGGGAAGTTCCTCAATATGATTAAAGGCATATATGAAAACTTTCAGCCAACATTTTACTTAATAGAGAAAGATTGAGAGCTTTTCCCTTAAAATTGGGAACAAGACAAGGGTGCCTGTTCTCACCACTTCTGTTTAATACTGTATTATAAGTCCTAGCCAGAGCAATAAGCCAAGAAAAAGAAATAAAATGTATCCAGATCGGAAAAGAAGAAATAAAGTTATTTCTGTCTGTGGATGACATGATCCTGCATATAGAAACTCCCAAAGAATCTACAAGAAAGCTTCTAGGGTACATGGTCAACAAACAAAAATCAGTTGGGTTTATGTACACTAGCAATGAGAAATCTGAAAAGGAAATTAAGACAATAATTTCATTTACAATAGCATCTAAGATAATAAAACACCTAAGAATAAATTTAACCAGAGATGTGAAATACTTATACAATGAAAATTATTAAACACTGCTGAAAGAGATTAAAGAAGACTTAAATAAATGGAAAGATGACCTGTGTTCATGGATTGGAAGACTTAAAATTGCTAAGATATCGGTATTACACAAAGCAATCTATAGATTCAATGCAATTTCAATAAAAATTCCAACAGCCTTCTTTACAAAAATGGAAAAACCAATCCTCATATTTATATGGAATGGCAAGAGGCCCTGAATAGCTAAAGCAATTTTAAAGGAGAACAAACTAGGAGGACTCACACTTTCTGATTTAAAAACATATTATACAGCTACAGTAGTAAAAGCAGTCTGGCACTGTTATGATAATAGACACATAGACCAATGGAATAAAATTGAGAGCCCAGAAAGAAACCCACACCATCTGTGGTCAACTGATTTTTGACAAGAGTGCTAAGTTCATTCAATGGGGAAAAGAGAGTCTCTTCAATAAATGGTGTTGGGAAAACTGGATTTCCACATGCAGAAAAATGAAAAAAGGATCCATGTCTCACACTATACACAAAAACAAATTCAAGATGAATTAAGGACCTAAATGTGCAAACTAAAACCATAAAATTCTAAGAAGAAAATTCAGGAGCCTAGCTTTTAACAATGGATTATTTAATATAATAACAAAAGCACAGATAGCAAAAGACAAATAAATGGGACCTCATAAAAATAAAAAATAAAAAAGACTTCTATTCATCAAAAATTGTACCAAGAAAGTGAAAAGACAAGCTACCAACTGGAGGAATATCTTCAGAAACGATATATCCAATAACAATCTAATAACCAAAATATATACAAAACTTCCGACAACTTAACAATAAGAAGACAAATAACCCAATCAAAAATGGACAAAGAACTTGAATAGACATTTCACCAAGAGGGGCACTGACTTTATGTTAATGGGGCAGGAACAATTCAGAAAAGTAAGGTGAGTTTATGTTAATGGGGCAGGAATAATTCAGAAAAGGAAGGTGAGAATGGCTGCACAGCTTTAAAGGATATAATCACTGTCACAGAACTGTACATGTAGAAATTGTTGAATTGATGTATGTTCTGCTGTCTAGATTCTCAACAACAACAGAAAATAAAATAATTTAAAAAAAATCAACATCTATTTATTACGAGAACGTCCAGTAAACTAAAAACAGAAGAAAATTTCCTCAAACAATAAACTGCATCTGCCAAAACTTAAAACATCATACTTACTAAAGATGAAACGCTTTATCTTTAATTTTGGAAACAAAGCAAGTTTAGCTCTCTCTGTTTTTTTAATTTAACATTATATTGTACTGTCAAAATTCAATAAGACAAGAAAAATACAGCAAAGGTATGGAGATTTTAAAGGAATAAATAAACCTTTCTTTATTCTTAGATGATGTGTGTTTATGTAGAAAATTTTTAGGAAATAACAACACAAAAAAGCTAGTAGAACTATTCAGTGAGCTCAACAGATCTGCAGGATACAAGGTCAATATAAAAAAATCAATTTTATTTTTATATTCCATGAACAATTGGAAATTAAAATACAAAATACCATTTAAAAAAAATTAAAGAACTTGAAATTCTTAGGGATAAATCTAACAAAATATGTGCGAGAACTGTGCACTTAATGATAAAAAATGCTCAGACAAATTAAAGAAGACCTATACATGGAAAAAAAACACTGCTTTCATGGATTGGAAGACTCAGTAGGGTTAAGATTTAAATTGTCCCTAAATTAAGCAATAGTTCAATAATTTCAGTCACAGTCCCAGAGGGTTTTTTTGGTAGGAATTGGCATGTTGATTCTAAAATTTCTCTGTAAATACCAAGAACCTAAAATAACCAGGATAATATTGAAAAAGAAATATTGATGGAGGACTTAAACTACTTGATCTCTAGTGTTGCTATAAAGCTACTTTAATCAAGGTAGTGTGGTACTGACTTAAAAATACACGTATAAATCAGTAGAACAGAATAGAGAGTCTAGAAATAGACCTACATATATGGTCAATTGATTTTTGACATAAGTTCCAAAGTAATTCAATAAGGAAAGAATAGCCTTTTCAACAAATGTTGCTGGTAAAAGTAAATATTTATATGCAAAAAATGAAGGAGAGACACTCAACACCTACTTGACAATATACACAAAAATTTACACAAATTTTACACTAATCATCTATTTGATTAAAAAAATGTATAATATTAGACATATATATAAGAGCTAAAGCTATAAATCTAGACAAAAACAAAAGAGAAAATCTTTATGACTTTGGGTTAGGCAAAGATTTTTTGGATAGGACAAAAAATCACAATCTCTAAAAGAAAAATATTGATAAACTCAATGTGATAATAACTAAAACTTTGCTTCTCAAAAGACTTTTTTTTCTTTTTTTTTTATTGTACTTTAGGTGAAGGTTTACCAAACAAATAGTTTCTCATTAAACAGTCAGTACACATATTGGTTTATGACATTGGTTAACAACCCCACGACATGTCAACACTCTCCCTTCTTGACCTTTTTTTGGCGAAAATATACATAGCCAACGATACACCATTTCAAAAATTTCTACATGCACAGTTCAGTGACATTGATTACGTTCTTCCAGTTGTGCTGCTATTCTCACTTTAGATGAAGGTTTACAGAACAAAACAGTTTCTCATTAAACAGTTAGTACACATGTTGCCCTATGACAATGGTTAACAACCCCACTACATGTCAACACTGTCCTTACTCAACCTTGGGTTCCCTATCACTAGCTTTCCTGTCCCCTTCTGCCTTCTAGTCCTTGTCTCTGGACTACTGTGCCTCACTAGTTCCATTTTGTTTTATGGGGATCTCCAATCCCTGGCTAAACAGTGAACCTCGAAAGTGACTTCACCACTGAGCTAAAAGGGTGTCTGGGGGTCATACTCTCAGGGTTTCCCCAGACTCTTTCAGGCCAGTAAATCTGGTCTTTTTTGTGTGTGTTAGAATTTGTTCTACATCCTTCTCCAGCTCTGTCCTGAACCGTCTGTTGTGATCCCTGTCAGAGCATTCAGTGGTGGTAGCCGGGCACCATCTAGCTTTACTGGATTCAGTCTGGTGGAGGCCTTGGTAGCCGTGGTCCATTAGTCCTTCGGACTAATCTTTTCCTTGTATCCTTTTCTCTTCACTCTCCCTTGCTCCCGAAGGAGTGAGACCAGTGGAGTATCTTAGATGGCTGCTCACAGGCTTTTAAGACCCCAGACACTACTCACCAAGGTAGAATGTAGAACATTGTCTTTATAAACTGTGTTATGCCAACTGAGCTAGATGTTCCCCAAGACCATGGTCCCCACAGGCCTCCACCTAGCAATTCAGTCCCTCAGGGAGTTTGGATGTGTCTATGGAGCTTCCATGACCTTTCTTTGTACAAGTTGTGCTGATTTCCACAGTATTGTGTACTGTCTCACCCTTCACCAAAGATACCACTTATCTATTGCCTGTTTAGTATCCCCCCACCCCGCCATCCCTCGTAACCAACAAAGATTGTTACCTTTTGTGTGTAAACTTTTTCATGAGTTTTTACAATAGAGGTCTCATACAATATTTGTCCTTTTGTGATTGACTTATCTCAGTCAGCATAATGTCCTCCAGTTTATCCATGTTATGAGATGCTTCACAGATTCATGTTTTCTTTGTTCTTCTTACTTTCCTGTGTTGAATTCCTTTTGTTTGTGGATTTTTTTTTTCATTTCTTTTGTTTTTGTAGGTTTTGTTTTTACTGAGACTTTATGTTTTTCTTCTTTATTTTTATGAGTAGGCTTGTTACCTTTCTTTGTGGTTACCTTGAAATTTACTCTTATCTTTCTAAGTTTGAAGCAGTCTATTATTACTTGGTATCACCTTGCCTTCCTCTCCATTAGAAGGCTCTATACCTGCACTGTTTGTTCCCTCTTTCATTGTTCTGATGTTGTTGTCATTTACAGATTAACTGCTCTGAATCCCTGTTGTATTTCTTTTGGTTTTGGATAGTCCTTGAGAGTTCATTTCCTAGATTGGTATCTGGCTGGTGGGATCCTGCGTCCTAGATTCTGCCTGTGAGCTGAGGTTGTTTGTTCTCAGATTGAAGGACTCCCTTTAATAAGTCTTGTAAGTTTGGCTTGGTTTTTACATAGTCCCTTAATCTCTCTTTCTCTGGAAATTCCCTAATTTCGCCATCATATTTGAATGAGAGTTTTGCAGGATATATTATTTTTGGCTGGCAATTTTTTTCTTTCAAGGTTTTATATATGTCATCCCATGGCCTTCTTGCCTGCATGGTTTCTGCCGAATAAGTTGAGCTTAGTCTTATTGTTTCTCCTCTGTATGTGACTTCTTGTTTTTCATGAGCTGCTCTCAGGATTCTTTGTCTTTGGTTTTGGGGAGTGTGATTATGATATGCCTTGGTGATTTTCTTTTGGGGTCTATCCTATATAGGGTTCATTGAGCTTCTTGGATGGCCAACTTTTCATCTTTCCTGATATTGGGGAAGTTTTCTGTTAGCAGTTCTCCAATGATCCTCTCTCTGTTTTCTGTTTTCTCCCCCTGTTCTAGAACTCTAATCACTTGCAGATTTTTGCTTTTGATTGTATCCCATGGGTTGTTTGTGACACTTACTACAGCCACCAGGGTGGGTTGGTAATCCGTGCAGGGCAGGTTCCGGTAGGCCGTGCCTGTGCTGCTTGGTGGTGTGATGTTAAGCACACTGTGCAGGTAGGCAGGATGGAGGGGGGAGATTGTGATGTGTGGAACTAAGATGGGTATGGGCGAGAGGAGAGAGGAACAGGAGCTAAAAGCATACAAACAAACAAAAAAGAGTGCTAGGGGAGCTTGCCATTGGAGTGGAGAGATGAGAGACTATGAAATAGAGAAAAACAAAAAGGGGAAGAAGAAGAAAAAAATAAAAGAATGAATAAATAAAAATTAGAAAGAAAAAAGAACAGGGATCCCACCAGTGTGGCTACAAGGTCTGGGGAAGTTTTTCCCAGGTGTTGAAGTATAGCCTGGCTAGGAGGTGTAGAGGTATTCAGCACCAGGTATTCAGGGGACAGGAAGAGAAGAAAGGTATGGAAAGATGAGAAACTGAGTAATGAAGAAAGACAAAAAGGGAAAAAGAGAGAAAAGAAAAGAAAACAAATTAAAAAAAAAAAAGAACAAGAAAAACCCTCAAAAAAATAGAAAAAATAAATGCGCTCAGGGATCACTCTGCATGTCTGCGCAAGCAGAGGAGGTAGCTCCCAAGCTGCACAGCACTGCCCAGCAAGAATGGGCTCCCAAATGAAGAAAAGAAAAAGAAAACAAACAAACAATTCAAAACAAACAAACAAACAAAAAAGCCCTGGGATCCCACCAGCATGGCAGCACAGACCGGGAAGCAGTTCCACACTCGAACAGAGCTCCATAGCCCCTCAGGAAGAAGTGAAGATGGCGCACGGAGCCAGGTATTTGAGTAAAAGGAGGGTGAGGTGGTGAGAGGTGAGGAAGAAATCAAAAGAAGTGGAGAAAAGCACCACCAGCAGCCAACAAATGGCACTCAGGGTGTTGGCCAGTGCATCCGGGTGGAATCCGAGCAGCCAGTGCTTCCCGGCCAAGAGACTGTGGCCGCGGGAAGCAGAAGAGGCCCAGTGGGGGTGAAGAAGAGTAGGGGGTGAGAAAGCGTATATCGCCAGTTACCAGTTGTTCTGTTTCCTGCTGGAAGTTCTGTGAAGCTGCTTTCTTGTACCCCCTATTTGCTGGTTTCTGATAGGAGTCCAAGATGGCGGATCCGTGCTGCATTAGCTGATAGGGGTCCTCTCCAAGTATGTCTCCTCACTCTCTGTTCTCTGTCAGTTTCTTATTCCATTTGGTACTTGGCTGAGTTCCTTACCTCTTCATTTGATGTTTAGGGTTTCAGGATTGCTGTTTTCTCTGTTTGGCATAGTTTTTCGGATCTTTGCTGTGGAGGGACGGCATGGTGCTTCTGCCTAGAGCGCCATGTTGCCGGAAGTCTAAGACTTTTTTTTTTAGAAAATAAAAAGGCAAGCCATGGACTAGAAGAAAATATTTGCAAAACATAAATCTGATAAGGAACTGGTATATTCTGAATACAAAGAAGTCTACAACTTAGTAGTAAGAATAAAAAAAATGTGTAAAATATTTGAGTAGAAACTTTACAAAACATATGTAAATGACAAATAAGCATATGGAAAAGTGCTCAATTGTCATCAAGGCAAGGAAAATTACAATCACAGTAAGATTCCATTATACACCCACAAGAATGACTTAACATTTTAAGTCTGGAAATACCAAGGGTTGGTGAAGATGAGTATCCCCTGGCACTATGATATAATGCTGATGAACATGTAGAATATACAATCACTGTGGGAAAGTCTGATGGTTTCTTATAAAGCTAAATACATTAACTATGCAACATACAACCAATACGTTTATTTATATTTGAAAATTCTAATTAAAAAAGCCAAAAAAAAAAAAACTCACTAACTTCTTATAACTTTTGAAGTAAAAAACACAATGTTAAAAAAGTTCCATTAAAACTCATCAAAATTCCACATCAAATTACAATTCTGATAGGCCTGAAAGAAAAGAATAAAAATGAAAAAAAGTTCAATCAATTTTCAACTACCCATGCTGAGTATATGGAAAGTGTCAATGAAAAAAGCAAAGGCACCAAAACATTTTTAGAATCTAGTTTAAGCCTTCTTATTTTTGTCTTCTGATTTTCATTCTATCAGAAATTCTTCCCTGCCCCAAGGTCATAAAGACATCCTGCATTTTCTTCTAATCATTTCACGCCTAAATACATCTTCTTTGTTTTCTTTGTTCTTCTGTATATTTTCTACTTTCAGAACTACTATTGCAAGAATGTTTAGAGCCTTTTGTTCTAGCTTTCAAACTTCTTTTTTCTTTTATACTTTTTACCTCTTCAGCTTTCTATTGCATTTTGTGTGAATTCTTCAGTGCTGTCTTGAAATTCCCCAAATTTCTCTTTGTGACCAATATAGGGTTTCTTCCATGTATTTATGTGTAATTCAAAAGCTATGTACATGTGTATGGATGTGTATTCGTTTTGAGGATTTCTAATGATTCTTTGTGTTATTGTTTTATTTTTCTGTTTATTTTATAATATCTTTTTGTTTTATTATTTTATTCCTCCCATAAAATCTTTGCAGTTTTAAAAATTAATTTAAAGAAATCTTCAGATTTTTGTGCTATTCTTTATATTTTACTGGGCAGGAGTTCACTCCTAATTGTTTAGTATATTATCTCTCTTAGTGTTATACCAGAATTTAGTGGGCTAATTTTAAATAAAGACAGAAAATAACAGCTATGAAATTATTGAAACCTGACCAAACATTCTGACCAATGCTCACCTACTTGATAAAAAAAACAAAAACAAGAACAAAACAAACAGACACACAAAACCCAATGATTTAATGTAACACTACCACTTGTTAATACTGAATAGTCTTTTCAGGAAAAAAAAAACTATAAAAACTCAATCATTTCTGTATAGTAAAGTTCTGGAAGACAACATCTTAAGAGTAAGTTATAAGTGAGCTAGTATTACAGCCATATTCATTCATCTCTCTGTGATTTGCGGCACTTCTTCTTCATCACTCTATGTTATGGATTGAATTGTCTCCCCTAAAAATATGTATTAACGTCCTGGCCCCTAAACCTGTGAATGCAATCCTGTTTGGAAATAAGGCTTTCTCTGTTATGTGAACTAGGTCATACCCTCGTAGGGTGGGTCCTAAACCTAATTGCTTTTGATTTGTAAAAAGAGCAGAATAGACACAAAGACCTAAGCAGGGAAAAGACACACACCAAGGAATGCCAAAGAACTCTGGCAGACACCAGAAATTAGAAGAGAGGCTCACAGAAGGAAGTGACATGAACAAGACCCTGATTTTTATTTTTAGCCTCCAGAACTGTGAGAAAATAAATTTCCATTCTTTAAAGTCACCCACTTGTGCTATTTCTGTTACAGCAACACTAGCAAACTAAGACACCATGCTAGTTGTATTAAAAAAAAAAAAAAAAAAAAAGTATCTTGCACTGCCTTGATTGTGAAATCCTCCCCTGACTTGGCAGGAATTGCTAAGCTAGATAGGAGAATAAGGACTTTGGAGTCCTGGCCAAAAGTCTGGGGAAACAGCTTGACAGTGTCCGTGACAATGCCAGATTGTAACAAGTGTGATGAGGTAGTGTGACTCTCCAAAGAATAAAGCACTAAGGTACTTGAAGAACATTCATGTGAATCCAGAAATGTTTGCTATTTTAATGTCTGTATATGCACAAACCACACGTTTTAAATAGTTGGTGGCTTACAATGTTTTGTACTATTTTAGGTGGAAGGATGTTAGAAGCTTGTATCATTAAGTGATTTTTAAAAAAATTTTCTTTTAATTGAGCCAGTATAATGACGAAGATTACATTTACCTGACTTAAAAAAGAATGCATTTTGTTTGTATCTGTACAGGAACTAACTTTTGAATCTGTAGCCATACTAAAATATCTTTTACAACTGGGTTATAGAATAAGTTGAACTTATTTTGTGGTTGCCTAAAACTATGTTTCTGCTATGGATTTTTTGTACAAAACAATTTATTCCCTACCTTCCAGCCAAATAACAATTTTATTTGCATTGGCAAATTAGACTATGGATACACATGTTTTAATTGCCTGCAGAATATCCATCTTGTTCTCATATGGTTATGGTGCGTGGCTTATTGTGTAACATGACATCACATAGTCCGAAAAATGAGGCGAGCTCCACTCTTGCAAATACTAACAGTACTAGGGGAAAATATTAAATCTTCCTCTCTGTGTGGCTACTTAGCCCATTACCCAATGATAGGCTTCTCTTTCACGTGCCACTATGAACTATTTTCTGTGATATTTTTCTACAGGTTAAAAAAACGCTCCCTCTTTCAACTGCTACTTGGACGGAGGAAAGTATGCTATTGCTTCATGTTTTTGCCTATCAAGATCTTTGCTTAGTCTAATTCAGGGAGTTTGCTGCTTTTTTGATTCACCAGGTGGTGAAACTTTAATATTTAAAACTTTTGTAATTAGAATTTATGTGTATTCAAAATAAGAAATAACAGAAAGCCCAGCATAGTGGCATTAGAAGAATTTTCCATCCCTCTTGACTCAATCATTTGGGCTATACTGTTGTGAATTTAAAGGATGGTGTTAATTCTAATTTATTTATGTATTTGATGTGACTGTCTAATAGTACCTTATTCATGACTAACCTACAATGATTAAGATCACCAAATGCTGACTCTAAAAATTTCCTCTTAAGTACTTGTATAGTTTTTATTTGAGGTAATGCCCTTCTAGTCTATATCTCACCTATACCAAGCCCATATGCCAAGCACAAAGCTTATATTATCTTCTTTAATCCTCACCACTGTCAGATGAGGTAGCTAATATTAAAATACCTAGTTTTAGGGAAAAAAAATGTGGCTTTGAAAGATCATATAACTTGCCCAAGGTCATGAATCTAGTAGTAACTGGTTGAATTGAGATTAGTATTCAGATCTGTTTTATCCCAACAGAGCTTTGTACTTGTAGAGATATGCTAGAAATGCAGTTCTGTGAGTTCTCCCACTAGCAGTCTGAGAAACCCTCAAGACAATTTTGCTTAGTGGTTTAGAGTACAGTTTTCCATAACAACCACACACAGGGCATAAACCATAATGCGGTACTGGTTCGTATGAACCAGATATAAAATCCACTTAGAGGAAAAGGGTGAAAGTTTGAATTTGGACTGGATATAAGATAATATCAGGGAAGTGCTCATTGTCTAAAGCAGGCAATGGTATTGTGGACATGTAATAGAATGCCATTTTTAGAAAATGCATTCTGAAGTATTTAGGGATGAAGTGTTATGGTGTCCATAATCTGAAATGCATACCAAACATGCAAGTCTGTATATAAACATACATGTAAATAAAGCAAATATGGTAAAATGTTAACAGGTGGTAAGCAGGCAGGTGTTCATTATGCAATCATTAAACTTTTCTGTATGTCTGAAAATTTTTATAATAAAAGTTAGTCAAAAAAAGGATACAGTTTCTGAAACCACACTCTAGGTTTGGATTCTGTTTACCATTTACTAACTACATTGAGAAATGTTACTTGAATGTATGGGCTTCATTTTCTCATCTGTGAAGTGGTAATAATAGTGTTGTTGTTAGGTGCCATCAAGTCACTTCTGACTCATAGTGATCCTGTATGTACAACAGAATAAAACACTGTCTGGTCCTGCGCCATCCTCACAATCATTTCGATGTTTGAGCCCATTGTTGCAACCACTGTGTCAATCCATCTCCTTGAAGATCTTCCTCTTTTTCGCTAACCCTTTACTTTACCCAGCATAATGTCCTTCTCCAGGGACTGGTCTCTCTTGATAACATATTCAAAGTATGTGAGATGGAGTCTTGCCATCCTTCCTTCTAAGGGGCATTCTTGCTGTACTTCTCCCAAGGCAGATTTGTTCGTTCTTCTGGCAGTCCATGGTATATTCAATATTCTTCACCAATACCATAATTCAAAGGCATCGATTCTTCTTCAGTCTTTTTTACTCATTGTCCAGCTTTCACATACATAGGAGGCGACTGAAAATACATGGCTTGGGTAGGGCGCACCTTAGCCCTCAAAGTGACATCTTTGCTTTTCAATACTTGAAAGAGGTCTTTTGCAGCTGAAATGCCAAATGCAATGTGTCATTTAATTTCTTGACTGCTGCTTCCATGGGCATTGATTGTGGATCCAAGTAAAATGAAATCCTTGACAACTTCAATCTTTTCTCTGTTTATCATGATGTTGCTTATTGGTCC
>NW_004444057.1:8415816-8460791 GCF_000243295.1 Trichechus manatus latirostris | reverse complement strand
TTTGATTTCTTGACTGCTGCTTCCATGGGTGTTGAGTGTGGATCCAAGTAAAATGAAATCCTTGACAACTTCAATCTTTTCTCTGTTTATCATGATGTTGCTTATTGGTCCAGTTGTGAGGATTTTTATTTTCTTTATGTTAAGGCATAATCCATACTGGAGGATGTAGTCTTTACTTTCATCAGTTAAGTGCTTCAAGTCCTCTTCACTTTCAGCAAGCAAAGTTGTGTTATCTACATATCCCAGGTTATTAATGTGTCTTCTTCTAATCCTGATGCCACGTTCTTCTTCATATAGTCCAGCTTCTCTGATTCTTTGCTCAGCATACAGATTGAATAAGTATGGTGAAGGGATACAACCCCGACACGCTCTTTTTCGATTTTAAACCACGTAGTATCCCCTTGATCTATTCAAATGACTGCCTCTTGGTCTATGTACAGGTTCTGCCTGAGCACAATTAAGTGTTCTGGAATTCCCATTCTTTACAATGTTATCCGTAATTTATTATGATCCATGCAGTCTAATGCTGCTGTAAAGTCAATAAAACACAGGTAAACATCTTTCTGGTGTTCTCTGCTTTCAGCCAAGATCATCTGACATCAGCAATGATATTCCTTGTTCCACAATCTCTTCTGAATCTGGCTTGAATTTCTGGCAGTTGCCTGTCGATGTACTGCTATAAAGATATTGCTGGATAATTTTTGCATTCCCTTGA
The DNA here is from genome assembly GCF_000243295.1 of Trichechus manatus latirostris. Classification (NCBI taxonomy): domain Eukaryota; kingdom Metazoa; phylum Chordata; class Mammalia; order Sirenia; family Trichechidae; genus Trichechus; species Trichechus manatus. Next base: position 8,460,076 of record NW_004444057.1, on the reverse strand, counting down.
GTCAACTTTCTTTGGAATAGACACGAATATGAATCTCTTCCAGCTGGTTGACCAGGTAGCTGTCTTCCAAATTTCCTGGCATAAACATGTGACCCCTTCCAGCTTTGCACCCATTTCTTGAAGCATCTCAATTGGTACTCCATCAATTCCTGGAGCCTTGTTTTATGTCGGAGCCCTAGTGGTGCAGTGCTTGACTGTCTGGCTGTTAACTGAAAGATTGGCAGTTTGAATCCACCAGCTGCTCCTTGGAAACCCTATGAGGCAGTTCTAGTCTATCCTATAGGGTCTCTACAAGTAGGTTGCTATCCGTTGACTCAATGGCAATGTGTTCTGTGTTTTGTTTTATGTCAATGCCTTTAGTGCAGTTTGGACTTCTTCCCTCAGTACAATCAGTTCTTGATCATATGCTACCTCCTTAAATCATTGAATGGCGACCAATTCTTTTTGGTACAGTGACTCTGTGTATTCTTTCCATCTTGTTTTGATGCTTCCTGTGTCATTCAATTTTTTGCCCCTAGATTCCTTCAGTATTGCCGCTCAAGGCTTGATTTTTTCTTCAGTTCTTTCAGCTTGAGAAATGCCAAGTGTGTTATTCCCTTTTGGTTTTCTAACTCCAGGTCATTGTACACTTCATTATAGTACTTTACTTTGTCTTCTCCAGATGCTGTTTGAAATCTTCTGTTCAGCTCTTTTACTTCATCATTTCTTCCATTTGCTTCAGCTACTCTACATTCAAGGGCAAGTTTCAGAGTCTCTTCTGACATTCATTTTGGTCTTTTCTTTCTTTCCTGTTTTTTTGATGGCCTTTTGCTTTCTTGATGTATGATATCCTTGATGTCACCCAACAACTTGTCTGGTCTAGGGTCATTAGTGTTCAACGCGTGAAATCTATTTTTGAGATGATCTCTAAATTCAGCTGGGATATACTCAAGTTCATACTTTGACTCTCATGAACTTGTTTTAATTTTCTTCAGCTTTAACATGAACTTGCACATGAGCAATTGATGCTTTGTTCCTCATTTGGCCCCTGACCTTCTTCTGACTGATGATATTGAGCTTCTCCATCATCTCTTTGTGCAGATATAGTTGATTTGAGTCCTGAGTATTCCTTCTGGCAAGGTCCATGTGTACAGTTATCATTTATGTTCTTGAAAAAAGGTATTTCAATGAATAAGCTGTTGCTCTTGCAAAATTCCATCATGTGATCTCTAGTATCATTTCTATCACCAAGGCTATGTTTTCCGACTACTGATCTTTCTTCTTGGAGCCCTAGTGGTGCAGAGCTATGACTGCTAACCAAAAGGTTGGCAGTTCGAATCCACCAGCCACTGCTTGGAAACCCTATGGGGCAGTTCTACTCTCTCCAGTATGGTCACTATGAGTTGGAATCGACTCAATGGCAATGAGTAATCCTTCTTCTCTGTTTCCAACTTTCACATTCCAATCACCCATAATTATCATTGCATCCTGATTGCATATTTGATCAATTTCAGACTGAAGAAGTTGGTAAAAATCTTCGATTTATTCATCTTTGGCATTAGATTGGTGCGTAAATTTGAATAATAGTCATATTAAGTGGTCTCCCTTGTAGGCGTATGGATATTATCCTATCACTGACAGCCTTATACTTCAGGATAGATCTTGAAATGTTCTTTTCGATGATGAATGTGATGTCATTTCTATTCGATGTGTCATTCCTGGCATAGTAGAACATATGATTGATTGTCCAATTCAAAATGGCCAATACCAGTCCATTTTAGCTTAGTAATGCCTAGGATATTGATTTTCAAGCTTTCCATTTCATTTTGACAACTTCCAACTTTACTTTATTCATTCTTTGTACATTCCATGCTCCAATTACTGATGGATATTTTCAGCTATTTTTTTTTTCTCTGTTTGAAGTGTGCCACATCAGCATATGAAGGCCCCAAAAGCTTTACTCCATCCATGTCATTATGGTCGACTCTACTTTGAGGAGGCAGCTCTTCTCCAGTCATATTTTGAGTGCCTCTCAATCTGAGAGGCTCATATTCCAGCACTATATCAGACAATGTTCCACGGCTATCCATAAGGTTTTCACTGGCAAATTTTTTTTTTTTTTTTGAAGTAGATCCCCAGGTCCTTCTTCCTAGTCTCTCTTAGTCTGGAGGCTCTAGTGAAATCTGCCCACCGTGGGTGACCCTGCCTGTTATTTGAAATACCAGTGGCATAGCTTCCAACATCACAGCAACATGAAAGCCACCTCAGTACGACAAACTGACAGACAGTGATGGTCTATAAATATGCACCACTAAAAATCACTAAAATTGCCATCTGCAAAACATAATCATTTTTGCTATCATCTATGTTATTCAATTTCTTATGAAAATAATATTTACAAGTCGTAGGAGACCTTGTCAAGATACTTCCAGCTCCTAATTGTTAGAGCTGTCTGCCTGCCTCAAAATGTAATCAAGGCATTGTTTAAAAATAAAAATCCTCAATATCAATTATTGCCAGAGTGAAGAATCTGGTAGGAAGTATTTTTTAATTAAATTCTTGGAATTCTTTTCCTCCTTCACCTCTTCTTCCTTCTCAACAATCTCCAATTTCTCTTTGGAGACTCATAAGGTTCTGGGGAGGCTGACTCCACCTCAGCTACAGACATGGAGCTTATAACCTAATCTAAGCCCATCAGCAAATTTCATATCCCTGGCCACAGTGAATGGATTACAGCTGAGCATTTGACTTAGCCAAACCAAATGAAAAGAGTTTGCAGTGGATGCTAAGAAAACTATTCACTTTTTTTGCTAAATGGACACCTTTTTCCTAAATGTACATCAAACAGCACAGAGAGCTCCTGAAAGCCATCTTGGATCCCCAGATATGGTTGGCCATAAAATAAAGCTAAATGTGGAAGCCAGAGCAGAGAGATGGAAGGAAACCAGTTGTTAGGTGGCATGACGATGCCATTTGATTAGCCTCATCTGAAACTCCCTCTACCTCTGGACATTTTATTTATAAAAGACAATTTTTTTTTTTCTTTTAAAAAACCTCTTCATTATTTCTGCTAGTTGAATCTACTTTCTGATGTTTGAAACTTAAAGCGCGCTTACTAATGCATGTCTTTAGATGTCTTCTGTGTTATGGGAGCTTGCAGAAACCACACAGATTTGGCTGTTCACACAAATGCCATGCAATTATGGAAATCAGAGTATTATTGAACCTGACCCTTATTTGAAAACCCTTAAAAATTCAAGTTTTCAGGACTAAACAATACACTTCAAGGCAAACGGTTTCTTTTCAATCTATAATTCAAAAATTTATAAACATGAAAGTTTCCCATAAGAAAATAAATATTATTCCAATGGTATGCCACCAGCATCACTGCAGCTTGTATGCATTCTCTTTCTGGTTTTGCTTTTGCATTTTTCAAACCAATATTAACACCAGAGATGAGCTGTTGCATAAACTTTAATCAGGATTGTGTGAATCAATGTTATATTTTAGCAAGTGCCTAACCACTATTTTAGTTGGCTTTATAATTCAGTGGTTGAATCAGAAGAGATAAAAGGCTTGCCTTTCATACAAAATTCCAAATAAATATGTATCTAACATCTTTAAATGGACGGCTGCTTAGCGTTCAGTCCCTCAACCTTGCTTCTGCTCAGCTCCACTGTGACTGCCTCCTTTAAATCCTTCTGCAGGCTAATTCAGAGAAAGTTTTCTGAGGCCTGGATCAGAATTCATTTAGGAATAGAGTGCTAGTCATATGATATAGATAAAAACAAAAATAGTTGAACTGGAAGTTACTTAATGTACTTGAGCATGGGTATTTTGTGATTACTTTCTATGAGGTAAAATGATTTTGTTGGTGTTTGTCTCCTAAGCAGAAAACAGCCTCGTTGAAATCTTTCTCCTTTTTCTTTCTCAGTTTCTCCCTCAGTCCACTTCTGAGAACCCCTTTGCATCCCCATAAGACTTAAATTAGTCTGTAATCTGTCCTGCAGCTCTACATGCTATACAATAAATGTGGTAACAACTCCTGAATTCTTTCCAGTCCTCCTTGGCTTCAGATCACAGGAAGCTTCTTTAGAGGGGGGAAATGGACTTTCAAAGATTAGAATTACCACTTAACAGATACACAGGAGCCAAAACCCACAGACCCTTGAAAAGAGATACAGAACGTTGACTTGTGGGACGTCTTCCACCTTCCAGTTTAACCAAAAGCGTCACTTCCCCGTCTCTGACACAGTCGCTGGGCTGTAACCTTGTTTATAGAGCCTGCTTTGAAGTTTTCTGTTTTAGGCCCTCTTTTTTTTTTAGTCTGAGTTCAGCTTCATCATTTTTCATTAAAACACCATCAGTGAACTCTTATGTTTGAATTCTAAGTTAAACAGACCACTTGGGGGTACCATGCAATCAAGCCAACAGAAAAAGAAACATAACAAAGGCAAACATCATCTCATTCACAGCCTAGATTTGCAGAGGGACACCTGGAATATAAACGTCCTGGGTTTAACCAGAATTTTAAGCTGCTGTCTTAAGAGAGAGAGGTAAGAAGAAAAACAAGAAAAGTGTTGCAGCGTGATTTTTCTTAAAAGTTTCTAATGAGAATGAAACTTATAAGAAATATAGTAAATTAATTATTTATGGTTCAATTTTTTCTCTTTTTGCTTATCTGAATTCTCCAAGGAATGAATGTGTCTACTTGTGTGTGTGTGTGTGTGTGTGTGTGTGTGTGTGTGTGTATGTGTATTACAGCGAAACCTGTGAGAGCCGGAACTCGAGAGGACTGCCTTGTTTTTCCGAGTCTTGCAAGTTTCTACCTTGGACGCGGTGCAGTCTTTTCAATTGTTCATTTTAGTGGAAAATATTTTAGTTTTCCTTCTCTGACAGGTTTCCACCTTACACAGGTTCCGGCTTTCGCATGTGTTACTGCGTGTGTATATATCTATATACCATAAAACCAAAATCAAACCCGTTGCCGTCGAGTGGATTCTGACTCATAACAACCCTTTAGGAGAGGCCAGAACTGCCCCATAGGGTTTCCAAGGAACGGCTGGTGGATTTGAATTGCTAACCTTTTGGTAGGCAGCAGAGCTCTTAACCACAGATATATATATGAATTCAGCTTGAGCTTTTGAGTGTGATGCCTTACCTGAAAAACAGAACAAAATACAACATTGAATTAGTATTGATTGTATTTGAGTTAATGATATTTTTATAAGGACATAAAATAATTTACTTGTTACTTTTTCTTAGGGTCTCCGTTCATTCCATAAACGTTATGACATGCCAATTCTGTGCCATGTTTTATGCTGGGTGCTGGATAAAAACTAAACATACTCTCCTAATATTGATTCAAGGAGCACTGGTGATGCAATGGTTAAGTGCTCGGCTGCTAACCGATAGGTTGGTAGTTCAAACCCATCCAGCGCCTCTTGCATGGGGGAAAGAAGTAGCAATCTGCTTCCATAAATGGTACAGCCTAGGAAACCCTATGGGGCAGTCACATTGAGTCAGAATCGGCTTGATGGTACCTAACAACAATTCTGTATAATATTATCTTAATGAAAACTAACAAAATATTATACTTTCACAAAGTATTTTTTAAATACTTATTCACGTTAGACAAATATGCCTAATTTGCTGAATTAAGAAACAAAGACTAAGAAATATAAAATGGCTTGTTGAATGCCAAGAAATGAGATGAGAATTCAGGTCTTCTGATTTTCATGTATGTTTGTTAGGAGAGCCATAATAAATGTTGGTGAAAATAATATATATGAAAGAATCAAAATTTACCCTATTGTCCGAGTGTTTACTGTCTTTTTTTCTTGCCTAAGAGGAAGTGCTTGTCCAGCCATGGGCCAGTAATATGAAACTTACCTTCCCAAATTGGAGGGTGCCAAGAGACCAAAGAAAGAGGCAGGCAACTCCAGGTGGCACTGAAAGAGTTTATTAGGCAGACTTACATAGAAAGCAGTCCTGGGCCGCTGCTGGACCAAAGCAAATCTTCGCACGCTGTAGTGGGAGGGCACGGGTTTTATAAGGGTAGCAGATAATATTGGTTACAACCCAGGGGCTTACATAAGAATGACTCAGCAAACTTAGTGAACTAGCAGACCACTTGAGGGTGCTCATGTTCAGCCTCACAAAGCCTGCTTCCCCCTCAGTCCACCCCTTGAGGCTGACTGACTCTTATGATCTAGCATGCCCTCCTTGTGCTGTAGTCCAAGAGACCTCATTTTCTCCCTGGTGGGAACAGATACAGAAGAGGGGTCAGCCAGGTGCCATGTGGTGCCCACACACGTGCAAGAGACAGAAAAAGTTACTGTGTGCCCAGAACAGGGGGAAAGCTTCTCTGATAAGAAGAATGAACCAGGAGAGAGAAGGTGACCCAATTCCCAGCCTCCTTATCAGAGAATGTTCTGGGCCCAAGGCCTTTACTTAGGCAACCTGGATGGCAGGCATGGAGGCAGACCATCCTCCCAACATGCTTTTGCTTTTGAGTCCATTTCTGAAATCTGCTTTGTTGAAGAGAATCCTGGTAAGGGGCCTAACCCCAGGAGAAAGAGAGGGAGAGCATAGATCAGACTGAGGGGAGTAATGGAGAAAAGGTTTTGAGCAGCTGCTGTGTGGGGAAGAGAGAGGTATCCAAATGAAGTTTCTAAAGAAGCTTTCCATATGACATGAAACATAAAATTACTCTAGTTATCCCTCTAAAGAAGCCCAGAAGAAAAGTCTGTATTTTCCAGTCTTTTGGAGTTTGATACTTTTCCTCTGGAAGTGACACCACTTACAGACTAAACTTCATGGGCTGTAAGTTATAATCAGGTATTAGGAGTAGATGAGATGACTGAAACCCATAGTATTAACAAGAGGTCACAATGCACTGGAGTCTAACAACTCCATTCTGGTGTCCAGCAGTTCAGCTATTCCTCCTGGAAGCTTTTAGGCCTTCCTCCACCTTACACAATATCGACACGCACAAGCCAGTTTCTAACAGGCCGGCATTATTCATGTGTTGTCTCTAAACTCCTTGCCCCGGCCCAATTTTTTATGCTTTACATCCAAATTTGCTCTAGCCTTCTGAACTGAGATTGTTTTTTCTGGTTTATGGGCCTAGGTATCAAACCCCATTATCTTTGCTCAGTACCATTTTCCCTTATCCAAGTGTTTCACTTCCTTGAATAGTTTCTCCCATGCATTCTGAAGGCCCCAGGGATTCTTTGAATCAACCTAGTACTTGAGGGGCAGGGGTGGGGGAGATGCCTGTCTAATTGAGGGGATATTTTTGTACATTACAACAGGATAATTCATGAAGAACAAGATACTACTCTATTACAAAATTATTCAAAATTGCCATCTTTGGCTTATATATCATGTCCTATGAAATAAAAAGGAGCCCTGGTGGCCCAGTGGTTAAGTGCTTGGCTGCTGATCGAAGGGTCAGCAGTTTAAACCCACCAGCTGCTCTGCAGGAGAAAGATGTGACAGTCTGCTTCTGTAAAGATTACAGCCTTGGAAACCCTATGGAGCAGTTCTACTCTGTCCTGTAGGGTTGTTACGAGTTGGAATCAACTCACTGGCAACAGGTTTATGAAGTAACATATGATTTGCCTAGGATAAATTATGTGCTAAACCAAATCTTGTAAGGAGTATAAGATAATCATTATTGCTACAAAGCAGAGACAAATTTTAAGCCACAGAGTTTTGTGAAAATATTCCAGCACTATGAGCTGTTGATCTACTAAATAAGGAGTTTATGAATAGATGTGAAAATTTCTCTTTACTTTTGGTTTCTTGTTTAAGATCTTTAGACTCCTTTTCTATTGTTGAATTCGCTGTGCTAGAGAATGAATATTAGTTTCTGACACCCCTAATGATTTACCGATAAGTGCTCCCTAACTTCTAGGTTTACGTTCTCAATCCAGAGCATTCGTTATGTACCTCACTACTTCTTATTTTCTTTTATATGTCTCGGGGCCATTTCCGATTTAAGTTTTATAGGTTTGATGTGGGGTCATGGTGGCGCAGTGATTGAGAGCTCAGGCTACTAATCAAAAGGTCAGCAGTTTGAATCCGCCAGCCACTCCTTGGAAACCCTATGGGGTGGTTCTACTCTGCCCAATAGGCTCACTATGAGTAAGAATCGAATCGACGGCAACAGGTTTGGGTTTTGTTTTTGTTTTTTAGGGCTTCTGATTTCTAGATCGTTTCCCTCAAAACCTTTCCTCTTTTTGGTCTTCCTCATTTAAGTAAATAATATCACCACCAACCTACTGATAAAGTCAGAAAATTTTGTTTTCTCTTTACCATCCCCATCATAAAAATAGATCAATTTTACTTTCAAAATAAATCTCAAAATTGTCCACTTTTCTCAGTCTCCATCCTAATTCCAGTTACTGTCACCTATATCCAGGATCGTGCAATGGCTCCTTTGTCATCTTTTCTCTTCTATTTACACTCGCCTCCTTCCAACCCATTATCCACATAGCAGCAAATGGCTCTCTTTAAATTTAATGACCTTCACTGCTGGAAACTCTTTAATAGCTTCCTGTTGCACATAGGAAATGATTCATATCTTAAACACGATCAGGAAAGCCTTACATAATCTATCCCTTAACAATGTTTGCATCCTCATTTTATGAAACGCTCCCAGTAGCTCGCTGCCATCCACCATGCTGATTTTCTTTGAGTTTTTTTTTATAGCACTGATCGCTTTCCCTCTATGGTCCTTAGTCCATGCTGTTCCTTCTGCCTGACGCTCTCTTCTTCACAATCTTCACCAGGCTAACTTAAAATGCTACTTGCTGCCGTATGTACTTACTCAGATTTTTCAAATATTTTTTACAAGCAATTCTTGCCTGAAGATATTCTCTGGCCACCAGGGGCCACTCTCTCAGCCCATGCAAAGGGCAGGTCACAAGTCCTAGCAAGTTAATGCTTGCTTCTCCCCATCCCAGAAGTAGCCTTCAACCAACAACTGATGGGAGTCTGTGGATAACTACCCCAGCTCCCTCATGTCTCAGTTGGGATGAGGAGTGTTGCATACTACCTCTTAGTAGTCCCAGCTGCCCAAGTGGTAACCTGTTTAACAACACATCTTTAAAAGATCCCGGTCTTACTTTCCCAATCCCTTACCAATGCACCTCCCAAATAAATTTTATACACCTTCATCCCTGCGTTGAGTCAACTTCTGGATGATTTTAACATAAAACACAAAACATTTCATAATGAAAACAAAATCATTCTTTTAACATATATCTGAAGCAGAACTAGAAAATATATTTCACTCATCATAACTCTTTTATCAAAAAAGTAAAGAACTGACAATTAATTGGAGATTTATTCAATATATACGCCTATGTGTGTACATGTATATATTTGTATGAGTGACCTGTGTGACTATTTTAATTAGTTATTTATGTCTATATATGTGTGTGAAAATATATATGTTTGTATGAGTTAATTAGGACTATTTTATTTAACTATGGGTGGGTATACGTGTGTGCAAACATATACTTGCAAAGGTAACTCGCATGGCTATTTCAACTGTGTGACTATTTACATACGGAGTGTTTTAAAGAATATTATTGTGATCATCGTATGTTGGGAAAATGGAGTTTGAGATCCACACTAAACACAATTTAATTAAGATTACACTGCATAAAAAAAAAATTAGATATAATATTGAACTACTGAGTACCCAGTGGCCATGCAACTGTTACAATTACCTATATTACTAAATTTTGTCTCCCTAACTAACAGAAAGCAGTTGAGGCAAATAAGTTCAGAGGCAGCAGCCGCAGAGGAACCACTAGAGTAGAAGGTGCCAAAATGCTGTCTGTATGAGTAGCTGTGGCTGTTGCTCACACTCTCCTTTGACAGGCCAGGCTGGGCTCCAAAAATGCTTCTAAAGAAACTCCATGTCTCTAACACTCATCTTCAGAAGTTTGCTGGCCTTGAAGAACCTGAATGTAGCCATTCTTAAATGAGTTAGTGATATAGACAGAATTAATAGGTCATCTTTTAACAGGGAGTGAAAAGGGAGCAATCCGTGAGGAAGGCTGCCATCCCACAAAGGTGGTATTTTACTGCCTATTGCCAATCACTAAATAGCCACCATTAGAGATTTGCAACTTTGCCTTTTAAATGTAACTTGGTAGATTTCAGTTGAAATTGTCTCCAAGCTTAAACTCCTTATCTGGTTTGATTCTAAACAGCTTACCTTTCCTCTCCTTCCGCCTAAGAATAAATATCGTACAGCTTATGTGTAGCAAGGTAGTTGGGGAAGGAACTCTAATACATGTGCTGTGCCCTCTTGTTGAATTCCCATGTTCTGGCCTGGGTCCTTGTTGATCTCTAGTGCTCTGTGCTGGATCCTTATTGATCTTCAGTGCTTCATGGTGGGTCTAGTCCCTGGGTATCATAAGCTGAAATGTACCAACATGTGGCTCATTCATCTAGTCTTTTGGCCTGTCATACCAGCACTCAATGGTGAAGTTTGTAGACCCTAAAATTTGTATCTAATGATGGCCTCCTCACTATGGATCCAAACATCAATTGTTCCATTGAATTTTTTAGCACCTCCATGTCTCTGCTCTGGATGCATGTGAGTTCTTGGGCATGAAACACTATTTGCAAGCTATGATGATCAGGGCTCTAAGTCAAGCCCACGCATTTAGACATTACCATCTGTCCTTGCTCTGCCACTCCTGTGCCATGTTGGCCATGGTGGTGAAGTACAGCATCAGCTGGATATTCTACATCAATTTATTCAGGATCCCTCTCATCATATTTATCATCTGCCCCTCTGATTTTTCCTAGCACCTCTCTTGCACTTTTTTCTCTATAGGGTGAATTCCGTATATGAAATATCCTCTGTTTATGTTACACTCTGGTTTATTGTTAAGCCCTATATTTATATTCCTCAAGGGTTTTTTTTTTTTTTAAAGATAAATATATTTGGGTTTAGAAAATTCCTTTTTTCTCTCAGCAAAGATTGGTTTCGAGAATATTTTCCAGCTATGATTCAAAGATCATTTGGGAAATCAAAACCTGAACATGAATTCTTTATGTTTATTTTCCTACAGGAAAAAATGCTCTTAAAGCAATGAGTGTCTCTCACTAAATGAGAGAAATATCACATTCAAGAAGGAAGAAAAAATAAAAGCACATTATTATATTTCAAAAACACTATCTGTATTATTTTTACAACAAATGGCACAAAGTCACAACACTTCCATAGCAATACCCAGAATTTGAATGTTTCTCACTTTGGGATGAAGTAGTGTTTCTGAAAATTCCTTTGTTATTCCAACCCTCCTTTCCCCAGTTGGCAGTAACTGATCGACGCCTACTCTCACAAATTACAAATGAGATGATAGGCCTTGCCTTAGGTCTCTTTAGCAGAGAGCTTTAGTAGAAGAGCCAGGATTGTCATTGTCATTACTTAATTTCTAAAAGCAAATCCTCAACAAAAGAGTCTACTGAGGAGTGTTATTAGAAAAAATAACAACTATAATTTTGTTCTAAGATTTAGAGAGTAGTGGACTGTTACAAGATCATCTATTAGTTTTACTGGATGATGTGATTTGGAAAGGTGAAAAATTTATTGCAAAATTGAGAGACTTGCTTTACCATTAACAAAACATTCCACTGTTGAGAAAATGTAGAACAAATGGAAATGCCTATCCACTAAGAAAAAAGGACAAGATATTAGAGATTTGGGGGAGAAAAATGACAGCCTAAGTAAGGCATATTATTACTCAGCAAATACATTTTTTATGAATCTGTGGAGTGTGATCACATCTAAAAACATTTATACCATCTCTCTAGGAAATAGTAGTTTATTCCCCTCGTTGAACTAGGTTTTTATCTTTCCTGTTCCTAATTAACCTGACTCTTCAAACAGACAAAAAATAAAGACACTGAAGAAAGATGATCTATGTTCACCATAAGTATGAAAATTTACTTTTTTTATAGGGATTTCCATTTCACATCCATTTAAGGCCTCATAGATTTTTGAATTTCACCTCAAAGCAAAGGAACGCAAGAAGAATGGCTGTTTTCATTAAACAATAGAAGAGCACCATGTTTCCTATAATGTCAAAAACAAATAAAAAGCCAGCAGTCACGCACTGATGAATAGAAGATCACAGAGTCCTTTTAATCATATCATTTAAGGAAAAGTTTTTACTTTCCTGTTACATCAGAACTATAAAATGGCTTCATAAAATCCAAATGCATATACTCCAGAATAAAAGCTACCACATTGTGTTGCCCCAGTAATTTAAGCCAAATGTTTCTCAAATGATACATACAGAATCTCATTTACCTTTCTAAAGTAAATCTTGCACTAAGTATATGCCGCAAACAAAGTATTTGTTTCAGTGCAGCCTAGAATGTGAAGAAATTTAATTAGATTTCATTGCTATTACATCCCAAGCCTGAAAAAGCACCAATATTCCTATTTTTTATTGTAATCTCATGATAATTTTTTTAAAGACCTATCTATAAGCAATACACTTTTATTATCTTAAGTGGAAATAAGATAAGGAAATTGGTATTCTAGAGGTACAGAAAAAAAAAAAAAGAACCTGTTGCCATCAAGTCAAGTCCGACTTATAGCAACCGTGTTTCTCTATATGAGAGGTACAGAGTACTTCATTATTAGGTAATTATTACTGGATGAGTTTCAGGACAGTTGAATAGAATCTTTTTATACTTTGTATTTTTAAGACAATTTATAGGCAACCTAAGATCTTCATGGAGGTAAATTGATTTCCTTGAGCTAGGGGAGACCTTTGAGGAAAAATAAAGAACTTAATCAATTGCTGTCCAATTGTTCTAGCTGTGCCTTTAAAATCATACGTAGGTAAAAGAACTCTGTACAACACCAAAGCAGCTTTCTTCAGACACTGCGAGATGATACATTTTATTATGTCTTCCTTCTTTTCTTTTCACATAAAACGAGCATACCAGCGGGTCCTAAATAAGAAAACAAATGAGAGGATATCTTCTTCTTAAATAGCCTCCACTTGCCTATTGAAGTGTCTAAGTAGTAAATGCATAAAACTGATAATACTTGTGGTGGCCATGGCATGAAAGCATAAAGACAAAACAGCAAGACCTGGGTGGTCCTAGAGGGAAAGGAACATTATGGCAAGTTATACAAGAAAACCTTAGATCAAACTGCCTTGGGGAGCTGAAGAGCCACATCATAAAACCAAGCTAAGCCCATAATAAAATTGGAAGGAAAATCTATCCTAATACACTTAACATCTAAAACGTCTTTGAAAGCACTGTTATTGAACCAAAACAAAAACCAAAACTCTGTAAGCTGGAAGTAAAGTTTAAGCAACAGGATGCAAATTATCTACAACTAGAGACAGGGGTAGATCGGGTAAACATTCTTAAACAAATGCCACACAATTTAATGTATGACAGTAAGAGCTGAGATAGCTTTGCTCAATCATTCATTCAACAAATATTTATGTACTGAGTACCTACTATGTACCGAGCACCATTATAGGACCTGGGAATATATCAAATATAAGAGTTAAAATTATAGAACTCTTATAAGAGAATATAGGGGCAAATCCTCATGACTTTGAATTTAGCAGTGGTTTCACATTTTTGTGACAAAAATCACAAGCAAAGAAAGATACAGTGGACCTCATCAAAATTATAAACTTTGGTATGTCGAAGGACACTGTCGAGAGAGTGAAAAGTAAACCCACAGAATGGGAGAAAATATTTGGAAATCATGTATATGATGAAGGTTTGGTATCCTGAATATATAAAGAACAACTCCAGAAAAAACAAATAAGCAAACAAAAAAGATGAACAAAAGACTTGAATAGACATTTTTTCAAAGAACGTATACAGATGGCAATAAGCACTTGAAAAGCTCCTCAGTGTCATTAGGGAAATGCAGATCAAAGCCACAATGAGACACTACTTCATACCTATAAGGACAGCCATTATTAAAAAAAAGGAAAAATAATAAGTGTTGGTGAGGATGTGGAGAAATTAGAAACCTTGTACATTGCTGGTGGGAATGTAAAATAATGTAGCCACTGTGGAAAACAGTTTGACACTTCCTCAACAAGGTAAACGTAGAATTACCATATGACCCAGTAATCCCACTCCTAGGTATATACTCAAATGAATTCAAAACAGGTATTTTAAACAAAAACTTGTACACAAATGTTCACAGTAGTATTATTCATAATAGCCAAAAAGTGAGAACAACCCTAATGTCCATCAATTAATGAATGGATAAACAAAACGTTGTATATCCAAACAAGAGAATATTATTCAGGCGTAAAAAGGAATGAAGTACTCATACAAACTACAACATGGATGAACCTTGAAGACATTATACTAAGTGAAAGAAGCTAGACATAAAAGACTACATATTGTATGATTTTATTCATATGAAATATTCAGAATAGGCAAATCCATAGGAACAAAAAGAAAAGTTGTGGTTACCAGAGCCATGGGAGTCGGGAGAATGGGGAGTGACTGCTTAATGGGTAAGGGGTTTCCCTTTGTGGTGATGAAAAAGTTCAGGAATTACTGTATTTTTAAGAAAATAACGCACACCTTCTGCATTTGCTGGTGGCGCCCTCCCCCTTCAAGGCATTCTTATAAGCACCACCATGCCAATCTTCTTCCACATGTTGCTGTAAAAAAAAAAAAAAAAAAAAAACTTAGCATAGCGTGCTTATGAAAATACTTCATGGGGCAGAGTCAGGGGGTAGGCCATGGCGGGCAAACAAATGCAGAAGGTGCACATTATTTGCATAAAAATACAGTAGTGTTATACAACATTGTGAATGTACTTAATGCCACTAAATTGTACACTTTAAATAGTTAAAATGATATATTTTATGTTACATGTTCCTTATCACAATAAAAAATACTAACATTTTCCTTTGTAAAATAAGAGGAAATATATATTTTTTAACCCTTTATTTTAAACCCTGTAGTATTATTTTACAAAAGAAAAGATTGTTGAAATAGTTAATAAGATAGATGAGCCTCTAACATTAAAAAAATTTAAAAAAAAACAGTTTTCATCTAGTCAATTCCAGCTCGTGGCAACTTCATGTGTGCAGAGTAGAACTGCACTCCGCAGGGTTTTCAAGGCCGTGACCTTTCAGAAGCAGATTGTTAGGCCTGTCTTTCAAGGCACCTCTCGGTGGGTCTGAACCTCCAATCTTTCTGTTAATAGTCAAGAGCTAAACTGTTTATGTCACTCAGGCACTCCATTACTAAAATAAAGTGAAGCAATATTAATACCATGCAAAATAGACTACTGAGTAAACATCATTAAAGTGATAATTAAGAATGATTTCTTACTTCGTCTATCAAGAAAATGAACAATTATGAAACTTTACCCACTTGACATCATAGAATTCAAATATATACAGCTAAAACTCACAAGTTTTTTTGAGAAATTGAAAATCCACAAACATACTGAGAAAATGTAATATAAATCTCTAAGAAATCCACAGATCAAATAGACCAAAAATAAGCAAGGATAAATTTAAATAAAGTCTTAATAGGATCTATCTAATACAGATCTTACTGTCCTCCTATGGCAGGAATTACCTCTCTCTCTTCTCTTGTAGTTCCTGCTCCTCCTCTTCTCTCTTTTCTCTGCTGTTCTTCCCATTCTTCCCTTACTTTCTTTTTAGTTCTTCCCACCATTTTCTAGCTGCCTCTTCCTTTTCTTTCTTTATTCAAAATTCTTCTCGTGCCTTCTGCTCCCTCAGCAACCACTCCTCATGTAATTTTTGCCCCTCTGTCTCCAACAGCTTCTCTTCTTCTAGTTGGTATTTTTCAATAAATCATCCTCCTCTCCCTCCTTCTCTAACAGTCCTGAGCCTCAATCAAGAGAGTTCCTGCCTATGTTTCTTTCATTCCTCCTTCTTCAGGCGGCCCTGTACTTTCTGTGGCTCTGTTTCTAAGGAAACAGTATCTTCTTGGGCCCATGCAATGCCTCTGGATGCTAGGTTTGGAACAGACACACTATTATTTCTACCTTATTTTATTGGCCAAAGCAAACCAAAAGGAAATCCAGATTCAAGGCATAGGGAATTAAACTCCACCTCTTTAGCGACAGGAACTAGAAATTCACATGGCAAAGAGTGGACACAGGGAGAGGTGAAGAACTGATACCATTAATATAATCGATCTACCATACTATGAGAGCCCAGGAACAGGGGCCGTGAATTTGTCTTTTTATCTCTAGGACTAGGGAGAGTGCTTAATTAAACCAAAAACCAAACCCATTGCCATTGAGTTGATTCCGACTCATAGCAACCCTGTAGCACAGAGTAGAACTGCTCCATAGGGTTTCCAAGGCTGTAATCTTTACAGAAGCAGTCTGCCACATCTTTCTCCTACAGAGCGGCTGATGGGTTCAAACTGCATGTGCTTAACCGCTGTGCAACCAGGACTCCTTTTGGTAGAGTGCTTAGCACCTAGTAAATGTGCTTGCAATGCTTGTTGAAAGTGAGAAAGGAAAAAGATTATCTATCTCCACCAACTCCAAAGCGAATATGATACAATATAATAGAGCAGACCACTAAGGGAAAAATTCTTCTTTTACAGACAAACAATTCTCATGTCTTTGTACAGCTAAAGAAAGAAAAACAAATCCAGGATTTGTCCCACATTATATAGAATATCATCCAGATATAGCATTAACATGCTGGTATCAATACAGTTTCTGGCTGCTCTGCTACCCTTTCTTTTCTCCTTTCCTCTTTCCACCTATTTCCTCTCAAAGAACAGTGAAGGAACTTTAAACAGTGGTATTTTCATTTTTACAAGAGGAAAAATGATTTAAACTGCTTCAGAGGATTCCATGAAAAGTAACATTTTTTTCCTTATTAATAATGGTATTTTCCCCTTTGGGGAGAAATTATTGTAGCTTTTAGCTTGGCTTCTTAAACAATCAACATCTCACAACAAAAGTTTTGTACATGGTATGGTGAGAATAGGGTAAATAGTGAATGTTATCACTAAGCACTGTGAATTGATAAAGAAGTTTAATAACGGGTGATGAGTATGATACTATCATATAATAATGGTTTCATTATGTTCCATGATACTGACACCTATGTATCCTTGAGTATTTTTCATTTATACCGTGCTTCAATTCAAAAAGATTTGAACTCTTGAATGGTCTTGACTCATTGAAGTATTTTGCAATATTATGAATCAATTGTTTCATAATTTTTGTCTAACACTAGCAAGAAAGAAACAAAAATTGTCATTTATTCATACATCATCTCATAGTACAAGTAAAAGACTGCATCGATAGAATGAGCAGTAAAAAAAAAAAGATTTCTAACAGTAATCTTAAACAATATTTTTAATTTAAAAATAGGGACTCTATACAGGAAAAGAGGAGCCCTGGTGGCACAGTGGTTGAGAGCTACGACTGTTAACCAAAAGGGTCAGCAGTTCGAATCCACCAGCCGCTCCTTGGAAACCCTATGGGGCATTTCTACTCTGCCCTGTAGGGTCACTATGAGTTGGAATCGACTCGACAGCAACGGGTTATACAGGAAAAGTGTTCAATTTTATGCTTCTTGAAATATCAAAATAAATGAATTATACTCTAGTTATATTTAAAGAATGTTTTATTTTTAGAGACTGTTTAAACACCCTGCATAAAAGATTAATAGATAGAGCCAAATGCATCAGACAGATGTGGCTACAGTACCTACTCCAAATGCCAGCTGGATTTGTAATTACATTCTTGGAGAGACTGAAGAGCTGAATGGCCGCACTGAATTTGATATATATTATTTCCTGATGGCCAATGCTGTTTATTAGATATTAGCTCTCCTTTAATTAAAGAAGATACACACAAATACACACACACATAATTTTTTACCCTAAGCATTTGATTTCTATCACATTGCCTTTGACCAGAGATGGAGAGCAGTTCCTAGGAAAGAATAAAGACAAATAACTCACAGATTAAAGAGGACTTTATAAAACAGTTTGATCAGCAGCCCTGCTATGTCTCCTATCATCACAGCTACTGAATAAATTTATCTGCCATTTGATTTATATAAATCTGAAACTGACATATAAAAGTATTTCATCAGACAGGCAAAAAAGGATAATTTAAAATTAGATGCAGAAGAAATCCCTTCAAATCCAGTATGGTGCATTTTTATATTGCTAATTTAAAAAATTGTGGGTCATAGATCTGCAGTAAATTAAAGGCTAAAAGATGACAATGATTTGCAACTGTTAAAATGGGTTTAAGGAAGTCACTTTTTAAAGAGAATGACAGGGAAAGAAACTCTGTACCAGAGTGCTTTCCTCCCTGCTCTCCTTCTCGCTGTCAGGGATCATCCTCCTTTGTATATTTGCAAAAGGAAGAGGGTTTGTCTCATACGCACTCTTCAGTTCTTCCCATGACAACTCCCTGTGGGTCCCCTGCTTCTCCTAACTCTGCGGTTGGTCTCTCATACGTCATTGACAGAGTACACGTGAAATTCCAACCTACTGTCCTCCACACAATGCTGTCACTGCCATGCTGACCTCAACAGTGGGGGAAGAAGGAGCCCGTTTCTCTCACAACCCCAGAACTTCATTCTCCACACAATGGAGACTCCACTGAAAGATTGGGAATATCAAGAAGGCATTGTAACATAAGGTGTGTGTGTCGGGAGGCAGGAGCCGGCCTTTAAAACTGTATGATAAATATGACTATTTTGGAATCTAAGAAAAAATAAAAAGTTAAGCTTTTCATAGAAAGTCTCCTCATGGGAAATTCATTTCTAGATTTTACCTTTCTGTCTAGAGTTCTACCCTCCGTTCTGTCGGAGGAAGCTCCTGTGTTCAATCCTTTCATTGTAAAACTCCACCTTTCTCTGGAAGTTTCAGTTCCTTACCTTCAGAGGAACTTCTGGCCTGACAATCTGGCCACCTCCCCAAACAACTCATTTATACTCTACATTGAATTATTGAATATATAGTAATAATGCTTTTTAATGAGTCAGACTATTTAAGATATCAAATCCTTTTTGAACTGAAGCACAGTGTAAGTGAAAAATATTCAAGGATACCTCTGAGTGCTTTGACAGGAGAGTATAGCCAAGACTTGCATTCCATACCAAGGAGACTAGTCCAGTACAAATTTTGCTCCAAATTTCTCTACCTCTGTAAGTTAAAGATATGCTTCCTTGGTCTTCTCAAAACAGTCTGAGTGGGTTTTTTTTTTTTTTTTTTATCCACAGTTACACACTCACATAATTCTCATAATATGAATGGTAAAAAGAAAAAAACCTGTTTTCCAAAAAAGAAACATTATATTTTCCCAGTGAAGATAGTAAATCATGTTACTTTATTGAGTAAAGTCAATTTTCTTTTAAATTTCTCCAGGTAATTCATAGAGTAGTGTATTTTAAAGTGTGGTTTGCAGACCACTAGAGGACCACGAGGTCAAAACTATTTTCAAAATAATAATTGAGATATTATTTGCCTTTTCTATTCTCATTCTGTCATAAATTTACAGTGGAATTATCCAAATGCTAAATTGCATCTATTGACATCATCATTCTAATTGGCTAATGGAATATGTGCTTGTGTATTCTTGTGTCTTCTAAAATGTCCTAAAGTAAGCTCTTTGGGGTCTTCCTTAATTCTTAAGAGTGTACAGAGGCCCTGAGACTAAAAAGTTTGACAATCACTGGCATAGAGGATTATAGATACAAAACTATTCATATCTACCCCTTTAAGCAATAGAGTGATCCACCTTTGCTGGATTCTCTGCAGGTGTATCACAGATATGGAGATTTTTTAAATTACAACTTTTCTTCATCTTGAGCATATCAACTATCTGACCAGGGTGTTTTGCACACAAATTTTATAAGCACTAGTACAATAGTATAGATTTCTGTAGCCTAAAATTTAGAATTTTATTCCCTCCTAGTTCCAAAGTTGAGGGCTTTTCCTCTTAGTGTATATATACACATTCACAAATAGAAAGTTTAAAATATTATTATTGTTAAAAATAACCATTCTTGTAGTAGATTATATATAAGAAATAGAGGAATTTCTACATATATGTTATCTCTATAACAGATAAGCATTTACACTTTATAAAATGATAGTTTTAGGACACATCAACATAAGCCCTTTAATTTACCGCAGAAGAAAATAAAAGCTCAAATCAAATAAGCCTAGTTACAAATGCATTTATTATCATTATTATTATTGTGTCTAGAATGAGCTATAATGGACAGCTACTGAGAAATTGTCAGTGTTTTCATTTGCCATGTACTTTGAAGGCAAACAATCAGTCAACATTGAATGTCCAATTACAGTTTAATAGTCAATGAAAAAATTAGCTCCGCATTTTATTTTTGGGTTTCTTTTGGGGTCTCCATATTCTAACTACCTTAGAAAGATCAGAAAGGAAAAAAATGCAGTAGAACTATATTAATAAGCTAAAATTCATCTGTAAAGTTTACTTGTGGCTTTTCTATGCCATATGGCTTCTACGTGTACCTAGAGGCTTCCTGTTATTTACGTATAAATCACTTCTCTTCTTGACTACAGGACTTATTGATTATTTTATCCCAGGCCCTGGAAGGCAAAGCAATACTTTAGAACTCATAAAAGTCAGCTTCTTATTCACTGACTCTTTAGCACTTTAGAAGTTGCCTCTTTGTGCCAGATGTCCTCAGGAATTGCTAAAAGTGGACCACAACAAAAATATAATGGGTCACTACAAAAAAATTCAGGCATTATGAAAAAATAATTTACCTCTATTTCATAATTACTACTTTAAACACATTTTTAAAAATCAGCTTTGTTTTATGATCATTCAAGCATTATAAAACCTAGTTGGAAGTTACTTCAAAGTCTTTTTCATTGGTTTTTCATTTGCTTAGTGTTAACACACAGAACAGAAATAGAAGGCATAACTTAGAAGACAAAACAAATCCAGAACCTACAGTTTCCAAGTGCCTACAACTTGGAAAGGAACACAAATAATAAAATTTGAGGCTCATCCCTTACTTTGTACCTTTTACTTCAGCACAATAGTTAAAACACAGGAAGTTTCTATAGTACCTGTGGTGTGAAATGATTTCAGCATCTATTGCTCTAATAGTCATCTTTCAGAGTGCTAGCAAAGCCCAAAACCCTATTCTTTAGAAATGAGCTTTCACACACATTCTCAGCTGAAAAGTTGAACCCCTGTGTCAAGTTCGTGCCTTCTTGATCACAACTGACTAGACCAATGATGAACACCTGACCTAGAGAAACATCTATAGGAGGGGCTGGATATAGCAGATATTTTCTTTCAAGAATTTTAACCAAGGGGAACAGATAGGCTTACAAATGAAAATAGCAAGCTAAGGCTTGCCATTTACCAACTCAGTGTGAAAGTGAGAAGATCTCCATGATGGCATTTAAAGAAACCCATCTCCTATAGCTGGAGAGCAGACCAGGCTGAGGAACAGGCCAGGGATATGCTTGTAAGACTAGCAGAACTACAGAGAAATCTGAATTCACAGCACAGTGTCTCTAATGCCAAAGTCAGAGCTTTTATAGGGTAAGTAGAACCCTGAAACCTGGGATGGGAACATCTGCATGGGTGCGCTTGAGAACATTGAACCTATGGTCCCCAGAACACTCTTGGCATGCAGGATTGGTCCCTCTTGGTGGAGGGATAGCAACTTTCCCCCACCTACAACTTAGAGTCCATACAGAGACTACTTGCCCTTTTCAAAATTTACCCCAACCTCTCCCCTTGTTAATATACCAATAATTAGGGTCAAGTTTCAGCATAGCTCAACTGGGAAAGTACTGGCCACACCAAGAGATAAAAGTCTTATTCACATAAAGACGTAAAAGAGTAGGCAAATATGTTCCAGCAGGAACTGAGAGAACATGTGTGGGAATAAGACCTGAGGGTGCTAAACTAGGGGCACATTATAAGGCTGGATGATGAAGAGTTTGCCGATTGGGTATATTTTCTCATGACATAGTGTTATGGATTGAATTCCAAAAATATATACTGGAATCCTAACCCCTATACCTGTGGATGTATTCCCATTCGGGAATAAAGCTTTCCTTGTTATGTTAATAAGGCTATATCAGTGTAGTATGTCTTAAACTTAATCACTTTTGAGATATAAAAAGAGGATATTAGACATAGAGACAAGTGACCACAAACTAGGGAAGACAGAAGCACATTTAAAGATCACCAAGGAACCAAGGAAAATCAGGGTTAGAGAAGCTGAGACAAGGATCTTCCCCCAGGGCCAACAGAGAGAGAGGCTTCCCCTAGAGCCATGCCATGAATTTGGACATCTAGCTTCCTAAACTCGGAGAAAATAAATTCCTGTTCTTTAAAGCCACCCACTCGTGGCATTTCTGTTACAGCAGCACTATGAAACTGAGACACATAGATACAATGCACTGGCAACAACTCATGGAGAGGGTCCTAATGAGGTGAGGGTTCTTGAACTGTCTTGGCATTGTAGGCAAAGGGATCAAAAAGCTCGCAGATGTAGCATGCTAGAATAGATCTACTTATATAAGACTCAAGAACATATTAGATGACTATGTTCACCAGAAGGGCTAGAGAATGCTCCCTTCAGTAAGGCAAAAAGGAATGTACTAGTGAGGAGGGCACAGAATCATTAAGAAACTCAGTAATGGCTGTCCTCTGCTGGACAGGAATGATTGTAGAGATATTGTTAAGGAACTGGAATCTTTATTGACAATTTATGACAGAATTCTGGAATAGAAGGGGCAATATGACAGCACTTAACAATAAGACAATAAGATTCAAAGTGTGATGGAATTCATCCTACTTTGGAGAGTAGCATCTAGGGTCTTAAAAGCTTGTGAGCAGCCATCTAAGATACTCCACTGGTCCCACCCAGTCTGGAGCAATGGAGAATGAAGAAAAACAAAGACATAAGGGAAAGATTAGTACAAAGGACTAATGGCCCACAACTACCACAGCCTCTACCAGACTGAGTCCAGCATAACTAGATTTCGCCTGGCTGCTACCACTGACTGCTCTGACAGGGATCGCAGTGGTGAGTCCATGACAGAGCTGAAGAAAAATGTAGAACAAAATTCTAACTCACAAAAAGGACCAGACTTACTGGCCTGATAGACACTGGAGAAACTCCAAGAGTATGGTGCCCGGACACCGTTTTAACTCAGTACTGAAGGCACTCCTGAGGTTCACCCTTCAGCCAAAGATTAGACAGGTCCATAAAACAAAATGAGACTAAATGGGCACACTGGCCCAGGGGCAAGGACAAGAAGGCAGGAGGGGACAGGAAAGCTGATAATAGGGAACCCAAAGTCGAGAAGGGGAGAGTGTTGACATGTCATGGGGTTGGCAACCAATGTCACAAAACAATATGCGTATTAATTGTTTAATGAGAAACTAATTTGCTCTGTGAACCTTCATCTAAAGCACACACACAAAAAAACAAAAACAAAGTTTGATAGAATTAATGTAGCTGGCAGCGAGGCCAGGAAGTCAACCAGGGAGAGCCCTGATCCATAGGGATAATAGGATAATAGGCTTCATTTTACCTAAGGGGATATATATGGGAAACCAAGAAGAGTGTTGTTTGATAAGCTGATATCCGTGTCCCAATAAGAAGAGTCACAAGCCTTTGCTTGTTCAGTTTCTAATCTTAAGTGAGTTCTCAAAGCCAGTGTCTACCGACTGAAGGAAAGGATTGAAGCATAAGGTTGGACTCTGTAACAGTAAAGAAATTTGCAAAGTTGTAGAAAGGGATCTATGGCATTATGTATGTTTTCTGTACACCTTCAAATCACATCTGATTCTGTAATGTTCTTAATCATATACGTATAAATCACTATTATGTACGCTTCTATGATGCTTTTACACTGTCATGATGTTTTTATAATGCTTTTAAACACCTATGTATAAGTCACTTACGTGAAGTTAGAGAATTTCTGAACTTAGAAGCATGTATATTTCTGTAATGCTCTTTAACCATGGGAACCCTGGTGGCACAGTAGTTAAGAGCTATGGCTACTAGCCTAACATTGGCAGTCTGAATCCACCAGCCACTCCTTGGAAACCCTCTAGGGCAGTTCTACTTTGTCCTATAGGGTCACTACGAGTCAGAATTGACTCAACTCAATGGCAATGGGTTTGGTTTTTTTTTTTGGTTTTCTTTAACTACTAACTGTAAATTATTAGAAAGTTGTTCTAACCTTGGAAATAGACAATAGAAGGACATAAAGTAGGTTGTAAATAACTTCCCTAATTTGGGCTGTGCACCTGCACTCTGTGATAATGGAATGTAACATTAATTAAATCTCTATAAATCAGCAAAGCATAAATGTGTCACTAAACAATTCCCATAATTTTTAATTAATTAACTTGGCCTTGAAACATATGTAGTAAACAAGAACGTAAATATGCCATGCCCTAATTGGCAATAATTCAAATCTCTATAAATTAGTAAACATAAATATCTCATACAACAATGCCCTTAACTGGCAATAAAGCATGCTAATTAAAGTTGAACATGGCAGCACACATGGTATATAAACCCAGGGATTTCTGTTCATTTTTGAAGAAGAAGGCAGAAGCGAAAGATCTCTTTGGCTTTCTGTCTGAAGCCTGAGAGCCTACTGAGATACTGCTCACCACAACCGACCTCAGACCCTACCTATGGGGTACTTCCTCTGAGTTCGAGGGGTGGTCAAGTCTCCTCCCCGAGGTGACCCTTTAAAGGGAAAAGCCTGAAGTCTAAACATTTGGACTCTAACATTTAAACTAATTTTGTAATTATCAATTCTGATTCTCCAATGCTAAATGAATGTCTTGAGGTCTTACTTGCGTGCCTTGCCATGACTACCTTACAATAAATTAAATGAGTTTATGCACGACAAACCTGAACATTTCTTTAATTATTCTTAAGATAAAATCCTCCAGGACAATGACCATTTACCAAGTAACTGTACTCTAGGTAAAGTATACAGATCTTTCCAGGGCTTTGTGGGGTAGGGTCTGAACTATCATTGATAGTAAAGATTCCCAAAAGCTTTTATAATCCCATTATTTTAGAGGCATATGGCAGCCAGCTAATCAAATCTTGGCCCAGGCCTATTTTGCGATGAGGCCAATGGGTGCAAAATTCTACCTACTGGTCAGTTTCTGAATGCCTAATCAGGATGGCCACACTTAGGAAATGGTACAACCCTGAAATTGATTCCTTGTCCTGTGAAGTAAGATCTATTGTAGTAGGATATTTCAAGTATAGAACTCCAAAACAGTCACTTCTGACAAGGTAGTAAATTAAAAAATGTACAACATTCTGGGTGTAATGGCAGAGACAGTGGTACCTTCAAAGACTTAAAGGTTTTGGCTATGGTGTAACATTCCCTTCAAGGTAAAGAACTCCTTACATCACCTAACACTAAGAAAGAGGCACAGAGCTTGGCAGGCTACTTCGGGTTTTGGAGGCTGTATATACCTCTCCTGGGAATGTCGGTCTAATCCATTTACTGCTGCCAGGTTTCAGTGGTGCCCAGAATAGTTGAAGGCTCTGTAATAGATCCAAGCTGCAGTATAAATGAAAGACTGTTTGGCCCACATGACACAGCTGATACCATGGTTCTAGATATATCCGGGATAAATGAAAATGCCATATGGATTTTCTGGCATACCCCAAAAGCACATTTGCAGCACAGACCTCTAGGACTTGGCAAAGCTATGCCTTCAGAAACCAGTTCCTGGCATGTTACTGGACCTAGTAGAGACTGACCATCTGATCATGAGCTGTCAAATGACTGTGCACAATAGTCACCCATTGTGAGCTGTGAGCTGCCAAACCCACAAAGTTCGTAAGGTTAGGTGGGCCCAGCTACCCATAGTATAATGGGAGTGGTACATTAGGCATTAGCATGTCTGAGGGCACAAGTACATTATAGGAACAGTTAGCCCAGCACTCCCTCTCCAAAGTCATCTACCTCTTTTGCACTATGACTCTCTATTGTCTTCTGTGATGACGGTGTAGGTGAGAAGGAATAGGAGGTGGGTGAGTGATCAGTCTGATAAGAGTTTCCCTGTCTTATCACAATTATTGGGTCATCATTTATATGGATCTTCTCCTGACTTTTTCTTTTTTTTGTCTTGGTCTTTCTTCTGAGTATTTCGAGTAATTTTTTAAATTAAATAATAGACCCTGTGAATGAAACATCTCGGAAGCTCCGGATAATGTTACTTACTCTAGAGAGGGATTACCCTGTTCTCAAATAATTAATAGAATAAGGGAAAATCGTCTTAATCCAGTCAGGAATTAGGCTGACACAGGCCGGTTTTTAGTATTTTAAGTTTCTGTCTACTTATTTTATGGATATTGCCCTCCAGGGTTCCCAGTTAAGAGCATGGGGTATTTACTAGGGCCTGAGGGTTGCTGAGTCAGAACCCAGCCAGGGGAGAAAGATATGGCAGTCTGCTTCTGTAAAGATTTCAGCTTTGGAAACCCTATGAGGCAGTTCTACCCTGCCCTATAGGGTCACTATGAGTCAGAATCGACTTGATGGCAACGGGTTTGATTTGGGTCTTTTTCGTTCCTCCTTGACAGGCTCTAAAGTCCAGTTTTTCCCTATTCAGCATTGGGTGAAAATACTGAAAACCCCATTCTGCTTCTCAGAGGGTTTCTGCTTAGTATCCAAACCTCTTGCCCTGCATAATTTAAAAATGTGGCCAGTTCCCTGAGGGCAAAGTTATAACTGAAGGGCTCACCATTCTGTTCCACACTTCTTTCCAGAATCTTGGCCCCTCAAGCCCTGTGGGCCTTGGCAGATGTAAATTTCAAATTTCATCTCTCCAACATGATAGGATTGCCTGAAGCTCTGTTTTCTTCCCTGTGTTTTAGCCGGGGCCCTATTCTGAGCCTCTTGCCTTGAACAAACAGTTGACAAAAGCACCTAGAAGTAAAGTAGCTCTCTGAGGTTTCCTTTTCAATTTGCGGTATATGTTATTGTTGTTAGCTGCCATTGAATTGGCCCCCAACTCATGGTGACCTTATGCACAACAGAATGAATAGCTGCCTGGTCATGCACCATCCCCAGGATTGGCTGAGGACTGAACCACTGTGATCTACAGGGTTTTCACTGGCTGATTTTCAGAAGTAGATTGCCAGGCCTTTTCTCCTAGTCTGTCTTAGTCTGAAAGCTTTGCAGCGACCTTTCAACATCATAGCAACACAAAAGCCTCTGCTGATGAACCGGTGGTGCTGTTACCACAATAACACTGACTGGAGCTGCCTGCCGCAATAGCCAATTCTGAGACAGGTGAGGTGAGCCGCAAGAGTTTTATTATAGACTGATATATAGGAGACAGAGGGGAATAGATTCCTCCAAAAACCCATCTCCCCTACTAGAGATCAGCCAAAGCCTTTATAGGGACAGGATTATGGGTCTTAGAAGTTTGTGTTAGTTCCCCCTTGAGGTGGTCACATCCCAGATGAGTTAATCTTCTACTGATATTCTTGGGGGTTATCTGGCGACATCCTGGTTTTCTTGTCTCAAGATGGGTGCATTGTTTGGTTTTTCATTCCTAGGTCATTATCACTTGTTTTCCACCCTCCAAGGAGGAGTATCAGTTAATCTTAAACTTTGTATGGTGACTGGAACGGGAGGGAAAAATAAGATCATGAGATGATGTGGGGGTTAGCAATGGGGAGTAATAATAGTGAGCCGAAACTATGCAGCATTGGCCAAGAATCAAACCCAGATCTCCAGCATGGAAGGGGAGAATTCTACCGTTGAATCACCACTGCCCCCTTTTGGGATATATATATATATGTGGATATATACATATGGAGCCCTGGTGCAGTGGTTAAGAGCTTGGCTGTTAATCAGAAGGTTGGCAGTCTGAATACACCAGTCACTCCTTAGAAACCCTGTGGGGCAGTTCTACTCTGTCCTATAGGGTTGCTATGAATACACACACACACACACACACACAGAGTTATGCATCAGTTAACGTCCAAAATACATTCTGTGAAATAGCACTTTATGTAATTTGGACGTTGTGCAAACATGCCTAAATCACGAGCAATAGCATTCACTGACTTTCCACTTTCGTGTTGTTTAATAACCTTTGTTTCACTTCCAAATCAATAATTCTCCTTTGACTCCTGCTGCTGCTATCGCTAGCACTGACTTTGCTGCGTTTGGGAGCCATGATGCACTTCATGGTAATATTTTCAAAAGAAAATTAAACAGAGAGATAATGCTACAACACTCAAGAGATATGCAATGTATGAGATTAGATGCTGCTGCCTATGAGTTGAAGTAAACACTGTTATACGGTAAACTTTTTATTTGTAAATAGGGAAAGTTCACATTAAAAAAACAATAGAAAGTACAGTATAATACATAAATAAGCCAGTAACATAGGTGTTTATTATGACTATCAAGACGTATGTATTATAGGTTATATATGTACTGTATCATTATACGCCTGGCAACACAATTGCTTTGTATACAAGAGACATGAGATACACATATTGCTGCGGGGAGCTGTTGTATTTGCTACGTCCAATTCCATCTGCTACGTCCTGTTCTCTGATCAGGATTTCTGAACTCTATTATATCTTTATGGGATCACGGACAGATATGTGGTCAGATGTTGCCTGAATGGACATTATGTGGCACATATGTTGTTGTGTGCCGTTGAGTTGATTCTGACTCATAGAGACCCTATATGACAGAGTAGAACTACCCCATAGGGTTTCCTAGGCTGTAATCTATATGGGAGCAGATGGAAAAGTTTTTTCTCCAGTGGAGCTGCTGATGGGTTCAAACTGCCAACCTTTCAGTTAGCAGCCAAGCGCTCAACCATTGTGCTACCAGGGCTCTCTCTCTATATTAGTTATATATATTTAATTAGTATTCTTAACAGGAGTATTGGTCTGCAGCAAATTATTCCAACATACTCAAAAAGGAAAGTCTTCAATACATTGTTTTGAATGGATAGATGGATTAAAATACTTTACAAAGATTAAATGTATGTTGTCATATATATTGCACTGTGCTGTTTGCAGATCAAGGAAAATGCACTTTCCAATTGAACAGCAGACAGAATAGTGCATGTAAATCATGCAAATAGATCATGTTCCAGTTTTCACATGTATATGACAGATGAATCTCTACAGGTGTGTTCTCACACATGTAAATTTAGGAAGAGGAGACTCAAAGGCAACAGCCACATAGGCAAGTATGAAGACAGTTCGAAAGACTCTGTGTAAGAAAGACCATCAAGATGTTTTATTGCTGTTGTTGTTTTTGCTTTTTATCAGTTTTAAGCAGGGTTTCAAACTAGTTGCTTGGGTTTGAACCCCTGCTGAGAATTTGCACTTCTAACAAGTTCCCAGGTGATGCTAATGCTAGTACAGCAGTGGTTCTCAAAATTTATTATACGTAAGAATCACCTGGGGATCTTATTAAAATGTAGATTTTGATTCAGTATATCTGAGGTGGAAAAGCAAATTCTCAGCAGGGGTTCAGACCTGAATGAATTGGCTTGAAGCCCTGATTTTAAGAAGCTACTCTGTATGAGTATATAGAAAGGCCAAGAAGACAACTAAAGAGGTTAGGGCTCTTTAGTACAATTGAGTGTGATAAGGACCAGTCCAACCTTCTTGAAAGTAGATAACAAAATGGTTAAGAGAAAAGATGTAGCTGTTAGTCCAAAAATAAGATGAACCGGATTTTTCTTTTCTACACACTTGTTGTAGAGTATCTCTATTTATAAAAGTCCCTTTAACAAGAAGAAAACATTTAAAATTTTAAAAAGGGGACTGTTGGCTGGCTTTTTGAATACTCAGTGTTTCCAAAACCCAGTTTAGCTCTTGGTCTTTTTTATTTACATAATTTATAATACTTGTAGAATTGATGTAATATAGAAGTTTTAAAGTAAATACCAGTAAAAGCCTCTCTCATACTGTTCATATTCTCATTTTCCTCTCAACATAAAAACTGTGTCAAATGTATATGTGTCCCCCGAACCATTTTCTTTGTGTGTATCTGTGTGTTTATGTCTTTGTGTATGTGTGTCCACACATATGGTCATACACATTTATAGATTTTCTAAAGTAATCATAATCATTCTATATATTTTTTTCTGAGTCTTGCTCTTTTCACTTAATAATCAATATTTACCACTTTCCATGTCAGTTCATAAAGATTTACCTCATTCTTTAAGATGCCTGGTATGATGGTGCCATATCTTTTTTTAGTAATTTCCCTAAAATTTATTTTTATATTTTTGCATTTTATATAAAATTGCAAAAAGTATCTTTGGACATTAAAATTTTGACATGTATTTAACCACATCTGTGGGATAGATTAAATAAACTATGAATCTTGTCAAAATGTTTGCCAAGATACTTTACCAATTTATGCTCCTTCCACAGTGTCTGTAAATATCTGGTCCCCACACTCTTAATAACACTAGATATTATGAGTATTTTTAATCATCTTAATCAGATAATTAATAGTTTTGTCTAAATCTATGATTTTATTTTACTTTTCCCTGATTTTTTTATTGATTTCTAGATCTTTAAATAATTTGGTATTAACCCTTTGGTTTTTATTTATTCTGAGTATATTTTTTTCAAGCCTATTTTCTAAATTTAGCAGATGTTATCTTTGGTTGAACAGGATATTTTTCAATTTTAGGTTTTGTCTCTGTGTTAAGCTTCTTGACTATATTTTTCAAAGCCTCTGGATCTTGAGTTACTTTGTTGTCTGCTTGGTCTTTTCTAGAAGAAATGGGTTAAAACTTTCCACTATGGTGATTTCTCTAGTTCTTGTAAATCTACTTTTCTTTATGAAGTCCAAAGCTATTTTATTTATTTAGTTTTTTAATTTTTTTTAATTGTTGTAGTTCAAACGAAGTTTACATTTCAAGTTAGTCTCCCATACAAAATTTTGTACATATATTGTTATGTGACCCTAATTGCTCACCTCATTCAGCGACAGCACACTCCTCCTTTCCACCCCTGATTCCCCATGTCCATTCAACCAGCTCCTAACACTCTCTGCCTTTCCATCTCACCTCCAGACAGAGGCTGCCCCTTTGGTCTCTTGTATCTACTTGAGCTAAGAGGCACACTCCTCACAAGTATCACTTTATGTCCCACAGTACAGTCCAATCCCTGTCTGAAGAGCTGGCCTCGGAAATTGTTTTAGTTCTGGGCTGATAGAGTATCCAGGGGCCATGCTTTCTGGGGCGCCTCCAGTCTCAGTCAGACCATTAAGTCGGGTCTTCTTACTAGAATTTGCATTCTGCACCCCATCTTTCTGCTGTTCCATCAGGGACTCTCTGTTGTGTTCTCTGTCAGGGCGGTCATTGGTGGTAGCCAGGCACCATCTAGTTCTTCTGGTCTCAGGATGATGAAGTCTCTGGTTTATGTGGCCCTTTCTGTCTTGGGCTAATACTTCCCTTGCGTCTTTGGTGTTCTTCATTCTCCTTTACTCCAGGTGGTTGGGACCAATTGATGCAACTTAGATGGCCACTTGCAAGCCTCAAAGCTATTCTAGACGCAAAAGTGTTCATGACACTTGGAACTTTTTGGTATTTTGCCTCTTTGTCTTGATGATTGCTTTTTGCATTAAAATTTGCA
The DNA here is from genome assembly GCF_000243295.1 of Trichechus manatus latirostris. Taxonomy (NCBI): domain Eukaryota; kingdom Metazoa; phylum Chordata; class Mammalia; order Sirenia; family Trichechidae; genus Trichechus; species Trichechus manatus. Next base: position 8,428,391 of record NW_004444057.1, on the reverse strand, counting down.
CTTCTGCTTTTTTAATGTTTATTATTTTTTGGTCTATATGGGTATAACTGCTTATGCTCATTTTTGATTTAGGTATGTCTCATATAAACAGCACACAGCTAGCCTTTTTAAAACTGAATCTAAAGGTTTCTGCTTTTAATAGAGAAATTGAATCCATTAAGATTTTTTCTGAAAATTGATATATTTGACTTACATTTGCGATCTGTTTCATATTTTTTTCTTTTTGCCACTTAGTTTTGGTATTTGAAGATTATTTGAATCATTAAGTTTGTTATAGATGTTTTTATTGTTTTGTTGTTCTTTTTTCTGCATCAAATTTCCATTTGTCTAAATGCAACCTTTTGAGTTTTTGGAAACATTTAATTTTTATTAATTTTTAAAATTAAGTACTAAACCTCAATTTAAAAGCAGATTATTCTTAACATATAATAATTTGTTGACACATTTTGAAATTCCCAATTATAATTTACTGGTCTTTCAGAGCATTTGGGAAGCTTTGGAGAATGCAGATATGTTAGATCCCGGAGCAGCACAATGAATGAGCCAACTTTAGTATATCATGTGAAATAATGAGTTTGTCAAGAGAGCCAGAGGCAGAAAGTAAGGCCTGATGTAAGCAAAACTGTTCCCATCCTCCCTGTCCTCCTACTCAATGAGAGCAAGCACCCAGTGTTCTCGAAATCTTTCCCTCCTTTATTCCAAGTAAAAATTTGCTGCCATAAAAATTCCTGAAACTCATCTGCATTGAGTATGAAATGAGTGGAAACAACTTAAAGTGTTACTTATTGTTATTGTTATTTGCAAATGAATCTCAGATAAAAGAAATCAGGCACTAAGATATGAAATCTCAGATATTATCCAGTCGGTAGAAAAAGAATCTTCTAGCCTTACAGACATTTCTCGTGCCCCATAAATCACAGTCAACTACTCTGCTAATATAAAGAAAAACACAAAAAGAGAATATTTTATCTAGAAGACTAGTATGATGATATATGATGCAGAGAAAATAATACATTTTAGGTAAATACAATAATTAAAGTTATATCCTCCGGAGCTAGACTTGCTAGGTTTTAATATTAGCTCTGCGACGTAATAACTTTGTGACCTGGGTTTGTAAACTGCTTTGTGCCTCAGTTTCTGTATCTGTAAAATAGATAAAATAAGAGCTTCTACTTTGTTGGATTATAGAGGATTAATATACATAATTTGCACAGTGACTGGCATATGTTGTTGATTTTAGTTGCCATCAAATCGATTCTGACTGATGGAGACCCCATGTACAACAGACCAAAATTTGCAGCGTCTTTAGAGGACCCCTGGTGGTGCAATGGTTAAGTGCTCCACTACTAACCAGCCTGTCGGACCCGCCAGCCACTCCATCGGAGAAAGCCATGGCACTCTGCGTCTGTAAAGAATATAGCCTTGGAAACCACATGGAGCAGTTCTACTGCTCTATAGGGTCACTATGAGTCGGACTCAACTCAACGGCAACAGGTTTGGTGCCATCTTTAGAATCTTTGTATGCTTGAGTCCATTGTTGCAGTCACTGTGTAGTTTGACTGCCTTCCAACCTAGGGGACTCATCTTTCAGAACCATATCAGGCAATATTCTGTCCAGGCATATTAAAAAAAACAAACCCATTGCCGTCAAGTTGATACCAACTAATAGTGACCCTATAGGACAGAGTAGAACTGCCCCCACAGAGTTTCCAAGGGGCAGTTGGTGGATTAGAACTGCCAGCCTTTCAGTTAGCAACCATAGCTCTTAACCACTGCACCACCAGGGCTGCTGACTTGAATCAGATAGGTGGAATTCTAGTTCTGATTCCACATCTTGTTGTCTATATAGTTGAAGTCTTTTGAGTAAAATATTTAGTATGCTTATAATCAGGGAAGGATTACCCAATGAGCAAGATACGCACAGCCTTACTTGTGTTTACTTACTAATCTGTAGTGCACAATTTCACCATCTATGTGAAATAATGCACTACAGATTAGTAAGTAAACACAAGTAAACCAGTGCATACCCTGCTTACTGGTTAATCCGCCCCTGTTTATAATGCAATTTCCTCAATTGGATGGAGTAGATTTATAGCTCTTAAATTTGTTACCATGCCGGGATTATGTGAACGGAGCCCACAGACATATTTGAAACCCTCTCTGGAATCTGTAAAGCCCTCTAGCAACATCAGGGACTGGCATATCAGGATAAAATAGCCTAGTCCCTGCCTCATCCCTGGATGGATGCAGTGGCAGCATGCACCTCACATCCCTCCGCCCGTCAGGAGAAGAGACAATTTTCTGATTTTAGAGGGAAAAATCACCCAAGGTTTGCCCCTTGGTCACAGTGCTGGTAAGAACAAGAACATCCCAAAGAGGCGATAATAGCTGAAAAACCAACTCTTGGAAAAGGAAAATCCAGGGTGTGATAAGTACCTCAGAAACTTTTCTACCTTTCTACATTTCACCAATATTTGGTAGAATGTATGAATGGTCTTTAGGTACCAGATGTAAATGGAGTCACTATAGAAAACAGCCACACAGGGTTTCTTGGCAGGAAAAGGAGGGAAAAACAGGGTAGGAAAATCTTTCCTTCTTCTCTCTGCTCCCCTACCCTCCCCTTCTTCCTTTCCTGCTCTCTTCTCCTTCAATCCCCTCACCTCTCATTTCTTCTCCTCCTCTGTCTATCTCTGTATCTTTCTACGTGCATCTCTCTATCTCTCTGTCTTTCTTTTGCCTTTGAATCTTCTTTGGATTTTCTTCACATCTTTTTAGATCGCTTGCATTCCCTTACCCACTTTGTTTAAGCTTAAAGAAAATTGGCAGTTTGAAGAGGTTTTTCATAAAAAATCCATTATATATAATAGTCAGTTCATCTGTGACGAGATTATTTGAATTTCTCCTCTAAATTGAACCTCGGCTTTGACTTGTCTATCCAAATTTAGAGCCATCATACTGTTCTAGCCTTTTATTATTTCCTTTCTAGTAGTATACTGTAATAGAATCCTGACTTGTTTAACTTAGTCCTGCTAGCCACATTTATTTCCCCGCCACCCCTGCAAAAAAATACACCTTTCATAATTCTGTCTTGCTCAAGAACAACAGTAGTGAGCCACTATTGTCTTTCAGATCAATTTTTTTTTTAAATTAGCCTACCATTCCAGATTCTCCTATAGCCACCCAATCTTATTGCTAAATTAAGCCAGCACAGCTCCTTCCCATCTAGCAAGCCAGCCTCCTTACCATACTCACACCACTTGATTTCTCCAGCCTCGCTGCATTGGCTCAGAACAATTTCATTCTCTCAAATATCCATGCTCATTCACTGTTCAGTCTTTAAAGAAGACCTTCCAATTATAGCATTCTTTGATTCTAAAATGCAACTTATTTTGAAAAGTAAGAGATAACCTTTCTCACATTTATGTCCCCAGTTCTTAAAACAGTGATTTTTGTTGGTATTGTTGTAGGAGATCATTAAATGTTGGCTGAATTGACTGTGTCTCTTACTGCCTAAATCTTCTGCAAAGAGATGCATCTTCCTTGATCAATTCATATCATAATAATCACCCCTTTATTTTGTATTTTCTGTATTGTAATAAAAAATTGCAAGGCTACCCTGTTATTCTATTCCACCCCCCCCCCGCCATTATGTCTGCTATATTAATATTATCTAGCATATTTGATTTTAAGCATTTGAGAGTGAGAGTACATGCTGCAGTATCCTCTTTATTCCTGCTTAAATAAGGATTCTGGTGTTTTCACAGCCTGAGTGTTCAGGTGATGAATGAATGCATGGATGCATGAAAACTATGTTTAAATAATTGATCAATGTTAATTACAGGCATCTTTAGGACATTTCACAAATACATGAAATTGTGTTCTTTTTTTTTTAACTACTGCATAAAAAGTAAAGTTAAATGGGGTAGAGGAAAATAAACTAGACAACAAATTTTTAAAGGCGCTTCCCTTCCCTGCATCCCTGACTCTGCACTGCCCTCCCTACTGTTCTCATGTTTGTGGTTATCCTTGGAGAAGATGTTCATGGATTTACACTAGTATATTTGGATATATACAAATATTTAGCTTGTGCTTTAGCTTTTTATTTAAAAAAATTATTCTTGCACACGGTAAAAATTCAAAGACTACCAAGCATATACAATCAAACATAAGGCTTTTTCTGACAACAGACTCCGACTCTCTCTCCAAGAAAAAATTTACACTTGTATAACTGTATAAGTGTGTATGTGTTACGTGTTTATAACAGACGTGTGCAGATAGATACAGACATAGTAATAGAGATAGGGATAAAGTGAACCTGGGTTAATTTAGGCAAATGGAAGCAAAATATATTAAATGTTTTGGAACTTCCATTTCCCCCTAATGATGATCTTTCCAAATCAGCACATATAGAATGACTTTATTTTAACCGCTACATTGCAGAGTTGTATCATAATTTATTGAATCAGCCCCTATTGATTAACACTTAAGTTATTTCAAGTCTTTTGCCATCACAGAAATGCACCAATAAACATAGCTCCAAGTACATTTTCTTATACATGGGCATGTCTGGAATTTATTAGTAAACATGCGTGCATTTGTCATTTTGATATATATTGCCAATTTGCCCTGCAAAAAAGTTGTAACAGTTTATGAGAATGTCTTTCCACTCATATCTTTCCCAATGTTCTACATTAACATGTCTTTATGTGCAAAGTCATTGAGTGCAATGAACAAAACAGAGAAATACTCCTGTATCCATGAATCATAAATTCTAGCGGGGGAGGGGAGAATAATATACAATAACTACCCCTTAGTGTTCTTGTGAGGATTAAATATGTTGATTCATGTAAAGCACTTAGAGTCGTGTCTGACACACATTAAATGCTAAGTGAACATTTGCTGCTATTATTATTATTATTTTATTATTACATTATTGTCACTATTATTATGTATACTTCTAATGAGAAAAAATGGTTTCTCAGTGTCTAATTTCCACTCTATTGAATACCTACTACTCATACACGTAAAAAAAACTAGAATTTCTTTTACTGCAAGCTGCTGCTTGTGCCTTAGCTGATTTTTGTATTGCATGAGTGCTCTTTCTCTAAATGCTTTGTGCATTAAAAAAAAAAAAGCGCTGGATGAATTTTTAAAAAGAAGTATCCTTTATATGACGCATGCCATTTGCCATGTAGAAATTTAAATCTTTTATATTTTCAAATGTGGCAATCTTATAATTACTAGTTTATGGGCTGTGTGTGTGTGTGTGTGTGTGTGTGTGTGTGTGTATGTGTGTATTTAAGGCTTCCTTTCATCTTTTTAATTTCATATTGGACATGAATTTCCGGTGACAAATTCAGGAGTGTAGAAATTATAACTTTATTTTTTCTCAACTTGATTAATTTTTAATTTGAATCCCTATATCATTTATTTGGTGGGACACCTGATCTCAGTCTTTCTTTATGTTTCCTCTTCATCTCCCTGGGATTCTAAAAGGTTCTAGGGGCTGACACAGTGTCAAGGTTTGGGAAAACAGCCCATAACATCTTTGATTCATTTGTCCATGCAAGATTTTCCTCCTATCACTATAGCCCTCAGAGCTCATGCTGACAAGATGCCTCACTTAAACCCATTGCTGTCAAGTGGATTCCAACTCATAGTGATCCCATGTGTTACAGAGTAGAACTGTTCCATAGATTTTTTCTTGGCTGTAATATTTATGGAAGCAGATTGCTAAGCCTTTCTTTCACAGTGCTGCTGGATGGGTTCAAATTGTTTTAGGTTAGTAATTGAGCACAAACCATTTGCGCCACCCACGAACCTTAGGACTCAGGAATTTTTTGTTCTAAAACCACTCATGACCTCATCTGCCTAGATGTGCCCCCTAGGTATTTCCTCTCCTGGGTCCTGCTGCCTCACCAAGGGAGAGTTAGGGAAGCCCGCACAACCACCTCTCCCCTGTCTCTCTCCTTTACCCGACTCCTCTCAATCCTGAAGAATTTCTTTCTAATTTGAGAAGACCTACACTACCCTCTTAGTCTGTCCCAGAAATTTTATCAATCCCATTCCAGAGTTTAAGTTTTTAGAAAAGGAAGCCAGAGTTTCTGCTTTACCTTGATGTAGGCAATGAGAAAGGAGACTAAATATTTAAGTGCACAAAGGAAAGGAGGAAATACATGTAGAAAAAAAAATAGAGAGAGCTAGATATTTAGTTGTAAAGCAATAGTAATTAATTCCAGCTACATTAAGCAGAAAAAGAATGTATTAGAAGGATGTTAAGTAACTCCCGATCTCCAGGAAAGCTGGAAAACCTTGACTGGAAAGTAAACAATGCCTGAAATCATGCCACAGTACTGGACCACTTTAAACATCGCTGCTGCCTCCACTAAGCCCAGACTTCCCACCTTACACTGCCACAGGACACCACCCTGAGAGCTGCTGTGCCATTGCTATTGTTGGGAAATGGAGAAAGCGGCCACGACCACTACCATGAGGCTGCCGGTCATAGTCAAAATCTGCTGGTTGTCTGCCTGTACACATCACTACCTATTGATCAAAATGCTTGCTGAAAGTGAAGAGGACTTGAAGCACTTACTGGTGAAGATCAAAGACCACAGTCTTCAGTATGGGTTACATCTCAACATAAAAAAAACAAAAATCTTCACAACTGGACCAATAAGCAACATCATGATAAATGGAGAAAAGATTGAAGTGGTCAAGGATTTCATTTTACTTGGATCCACAATCAACACCCATGGAAGCAGCAGTCAGGAAATCAAAAGACGCATTGTACTGGGCTAATCAGCTGCAAAAGACCTCTTTAAAGTGTTAAAAAGCAAAGATGTCACCTTGGAGACTAAGGTGTGCCTAACCCAAGCCATGGTATTTTCCATTGCATCATATGTATGCGAAAGCTGGACAATGAATAAGGAAGATGAAAGAATTGATGCCTTTGAATTGTGGTGTTGGTAAAGAATATTAAGTATACCACGGACGGCCAAAAGAACTAACAAATCTGTCTTGGAAGAAGTACAACTAGAATGCTCCCTAGAAGGAGGGATGGCGAGACTACATCTTACATACTTTGGACATGTTGTCAGGAGGGATCAGTCCCTGGAGAAGAACATCATGCTTGGTAAAGTACAGGGTCAGTGAAAAAGTGGAAGACCCTCAACAAGATGGATTGACACAGTGGCTGCAACAATCGGCTCAAGCATAACAATGATTGTGAGCGTGGCGCAGGACTGGGCCCTGTTTTGTTCTGTGGTGCACAGGGTCACTATGAGTCAGAACTGACTTGACAGCACCTAACAACAACATTGATCAAAAGTCAGTGTTTTTTGGTGATTGGTGGAGTTTAGTCATGTGACATCAATGGAAAGGAGAGTGGCAAGGCATCTGGCATTTTCAGATTCCAAGGGTACAGTAGTCTCTAACACATAAGGTGAGGGATTGCCCAAATGTAGGATGGAGATTTTATATGATTGACACCTCTTTAAAATGAAAAATGTCCACTAAAGTACCCCCCCTTTGACTGTCCAAAAAAAGTATGATTACTTATGCTTCCAAACAAAACAAAAGAGAACAAAAAACACCTTATCCTACCTGACTCAAGTATCCCTCATACAACAAAAAATGCACTCAACTCCTTGTCTAAAACAGCATCAATTCAAAATATTACATTGCTGCCTTGAGATTCAACTCCAGGATCGCTGAGAGATATGCATTCCTCTGATGGTTCCAGTATATCTCCGTATAAGTTTTTACCACCACCCACATACTCTGAAAGAAAAAGTACATATAAAAAAAAAAAAAAATAGCAAGGAAAGAATGCAAGTATCTTCAACTGGGTTTTTTTTTTCCCCTTGGTATTTGTGATTTCCTTCTTCTATCACCAATAAAGGAGCTCTGGTGGCGCAGTGGTTAAGAGCTTGGTTGCTGACCAAAAGGTTGGGGGTTCGAACCCACTAGCTGCTCCATGTGCAGAAAGATGTGGCAGTCTGCTTCTGTAAAGATCGCAGCCTTGGAAGCCCTATGTGGCAGTCCTACTTCATCCTTTAAGATCACTATGAGTTGGATTCAACTCAACAACGGGTCAGGTCATTACCAATGTTATATGATCTTTTGCTTCAGCTAGCACCTCAGCTGATTAGGGTTCTATAGCTGGTATAGAATATTCAAATGCCATTCCTGAGAGATCTGAACACTTGTTGGTCCTGACTTATGGTTGCTATAGTCTCTATTAATTTTTTACCACTGGAAATGGACACTATAGGAAGCACCTCAGGCTATTCCTTGGTTTCATCCCTGCTTTTCCCTCAGCTATAGCACACATTCCCTTACATTATATGGGTTAATCACCTCAGCCAAGGACACATACCTCCCCTTTTATCTATTCTCCCAGTGTCTTAAGAACCTGAAATGGGCAAAAGAAAGTATCAGCTTCCAATTTATGTAAATATTGTTTGGCTCTCCTGGTGGAAACATTTTTTCCTTTGGATATTGAAGCCCCTAAGCCAGCAGAACTCAAGGCAAAGGACAAATTTTGCAAGCGGGTCAATAGGTATAATTGTGAGAGGCACCGCTCCCACTTCCTCTCCTTTAATTCGAGTTCCTTATCCTGTGTATTGTGGCCAAGTGTTGGTCAATAGCTCAGAGCATATAATTAATATATCCCCTCAAGAGCATCCTCCATCTGGTAAAATGTTGCTTGATGTTAGTTGTCCAAAACTGCTTTAAATTGGCCATTACAAATTTCTATAAGGGTAGCTGCTTTTAACGGCTTCTTTAAAATCTTTGATAGGTCCAGCACCTGTGCCATCTTGGGTTTGGTGTCTGTTGATTGCCTTTTCCCTTACCAGTTGTTGAATTTTTTTTTTTTAAATATGTACAGTTATTTTGAATTATATCCTGGATATTTTGAATATTATGTTATGAGATTCTTGGGCTTGTTTAAATCCTATGAAGAGTATTAAATTTGCTTGTTTGGTAGGTTGGTTTAACAAGCAGTTGGTCTGGTTAAGTTCAGACCGTAATTACTTACCTGTCCTTTGTGGGCTGCGCTTCTAATGCTACTAATTTATCACATCTTTCGTGGTGGTATTTGAATCTATTCTCCATATGTGCTACCCTGTGGCAAGTCTGGGACCTGGGCAGTGGTATACACACATAGCTCAGTTCTCAAAGCTTCTGGTATGTTGTTTGGGTTAGAGCTATGCATGCATAGTTCAAGGGTAAGCTCAGAAGTTCATACACAATTCTATGGGATAGCTTTCTGGAGCTCTCTCCTTTCTACTTTCTCCCTGATAGTTTGCAGCTTTCAGGGATCTCCCCTTCCTAGCCCTATGACTAGAAAGCCAAGGCTTAAATTTCCACTCTCTGCCACACATTTCCTTTAACTCTGTCTGCTTCTGAGGCAAAGTGATGAAAGGCTAGAGAAAAGAAAAAAAAAAAAAAAAAATAGAGATTTTGTCTAGGGTCTTGAGATCACCATTTCTCTGGCCTGAGAGAAGGCTTCCCTTCCCTCTAAGCTGTAGGTGTCTGTGTGGTCACTGCTACCATCACCACCACAGGATTGTCTGGGACTGAAGTGGATGAGAATGAAATAAAACAGAACAAAACAGAAGATTTAACCCACTCTCTCTGAACCATAGAGACCTGCTTTCCTGCTCCTCAGACTAGAAATAGAAGACATCTCCTGGAGCTCTTCCTGTCTATACTCAGTGCACAGTTCCAGACTTCAGGATACGTTTGAGTTCAGGCCAGGAGATACATGGGGTATAAATAGATCGATAGATAGACAAACATACAGACAGACAATCAGGAGACTCACCACCAGTTCAGTACCACTTCAAGTTCTGGCTTCACTTCCAAATCTGCCTGCCACCCTTTATTTTTCAGAATCCTCAGGTAACTGCTGTCTGCATTCTGTCCAGGGTATTTAGTTCCATTCAGATAGAGAGACTGGATGGAGTGTGCTTACTCCATATTGATTGGAACCCAAACCCCTCGATCATTTCATTGTTGTTGTTGTGTTTTTCATTTATTTAGCTTCCTCCACATGCCATTTACTGTGTTATATGTTAAAGATAATACAGAATCTAATAAGACAGGATCTGTGCTCTTTAGTGACCCATTTGAGCTGGGTCTTGATTGGTGAGTTTTTGAAAGTAAAGAAAAGGAAATGGGGATGGCTTTTCAGGATGAGTAAATACTGTAATGAGTAAATAGTACAGTCAGTAGTGAAAGAGCAAGGCTTGTTTGGAGAACAGTGAAAAGTGAGCAAGGCAGCAATATAGAATGTAGGTAGAAAATCAGGAGGTGAGCCTGATATGCCAAGTTACGGAGGATATCCTATCAGCCAGATGCAAGAGCCTATTGGTTGTAGAGTCAATAGGTTTTATGAACAACTGGATGTGGTGAGGAAGCAAAAGGAATATTCGAGAATGATGACAAAGATTCTAGTTTAAAAAATGAGGGCTAATCTAGAGGATATCTTTTTTTTTTTTTCCTTTCTTCAATTCTGTTGGCAATTATTTAAGCTTGGGAATTAGGACAAAAGAAGGTGGAGAGTTAGGGAATTTTAATTTTTCTCCTTTTGAAAATGGAAACCAGGGCCATAATAATATTTGAAGCTTAGATGGTAGAAATATTCTGTCCCAAAATGTAGTATGAATCAACAATAATATTTTCTGGTCAACATGACCCAGACAGGAGTATGTTCTGATCTGAAAAAAAAAAAAAGAACTCTCTGAGTAAGATATAGCAGATAAGAATTAGCTCTTCACTTCATTAACTGGGTCTTCGAAGAAAATAAGTTAATGAGAGATAAAACCTGACCCACTTCCCAAATCTGATGAAATAGTTTACGGGAGAGAAATGAGAAACCAGTGTGTGTCTGACGACTATAATCTGGTGAGAGAGCGCTTTTTAAAGTCTAAACCCTGATCACAGACTGGGGCTGCTGTAGTACAAGTTAGCCTTGTATCTAGGACATTTCCCAGGGATAGGAAGGGAAAACTGGAGGGGTTGGAGGAGGAGGGATGGCTGGTGCTTATTGTCATTTGGGGGCAGAGATCCTAAAACATAACTATATTTGCAAAATTTCCAATAAATGGGCCTTGATTTTTAAACTCTTCTTTCTTTCTCTCTTTCTTTCACATTCCTATTGTCACTGGAAGACTGAATTCTCCTGAAACATACAGATAAGAATTGAAAAGGGACATTTTCGGACAAACAGGAAAAATGGGCTCTAGCCAGAAGCATGATGCCGTCCCTCCACAGCAAAGATCCGAAAAAACTAAGCCGAACAGAGAATACAACAATCCTGAAACCCTAAAACATCAAATGAAGAGATAAAGAACTCAGCCAATCACCAAATGGAGTTAGAAAACAGACAGAGAACGGAGAGCAAGGAGAGACTCATGCAGAGGTCTCCTACCAGCTAAAGCAGTGCAGATCCACCATCTTGGACTTCTATTGGAGACCAGCAAACGGGGGTACAAGAAAGCAGCCTCACAGAGCATCCAGTGGGAGACAAAACAACCAGTAATTTGCGATGTGTGCTTTCCCACCCCCCACCCCTCTTCGCCCCAGCTCGGCCTCCTCTGCTTCCCGCAGCCACGGTCTCTTGACCGGGAAGCGCCGGCTGCTTGGATTCCACACACCCAAGCGGGCGGCTCTCTGGGTGCCATTTGTTGGCTGCTAGTGTTGCTTTTTTTTTCTGCTTCTTTTGATTTCTCACTTGCCTCTCACCACCTCCCCCTCCTTTCACTCGAGTGCCTGGTTCCGTGCGCCACCTTTGCTTCTTCCTGAGGGGCTGCAGGGTGCTGGCAATTTGTGATATACGCTTTCCCACTCTCCACCCTTCTTCACCCACACTCAGCCTCTTCTGCTTCCCGCGGACACAGTCTCTTGTCCAGAAACACCAGCCTGCACTGGCTGGCTCTCTGAGTGCCATTTGTTGGCTGCTGGTGTTGCTTTTTTTTTTCTGCTTCTTTTGATTCCTTGCTTGCCTCTCACCGCCTCCCCCTCCTTTCGCTCGAGTGCCTGGTTCCGTGCGCCATCTTTGCTTTTTCCTGAAGGGCTGCGGAGCTCCATTCGAGTGTGGAGCTGCTTCCCGGTCTGGGCTACGGCGCTGGTGGGGTCCCAGGGCTTTTGTTCATTTTGAATTGTTTGTTAGTTTTCTTTTCCTTTTCTTGAGTTGGGAGCCCTTTCTGGCCAGGCAGAGCTGCGTGGCAGGGAACTCCCCTTCAGCTTCCACAGACGTGCAGAGGGATCCCTGAGAGCATATCTTTTTTTGTTGGTTTTTTTTTTCCTGTTTTTTGGGGGGCCTTTCTTGTTCTTTTTTTTTTTTAATTTGTTTTGTTTTATTTTCCCTTTTTGTCTTTCTTCATTGCTCAGTTTCTCGTCCCTCTATATCTTCCTTCTCTTTCTGATCCCTGAATACCAGGCGTTGTATACCTCTACGCCTTCTAGCCAGGCTGTATTGCAACACCTGAGAGCGACTACCCCAGACCTCATAGCTCCACCGGTGGGATCCCTGGGAACTTTATGGCTCTTTAAAACCTTTCTGA
>NW_004444057.1:8386834-8408822 GCF_000243295.1 Trichechus manatus latirostris | reverse complement strand
TAAGGATATTGTTGATGTGTTGTGAGATTGTTAACCATTGTCATAGGGCAACATTTGTAGTAACTCTTAAATGAGAAACTATTTTGTTCTGTAAGTCTTCATCTTAAGGGAGAATAACAGCACAATCGGAAGAGCGTAGTCAGTGTCACTGAACTGTGCATGTAGAAATTTTTGAAACAGTGTATCTTTGGCTATGTGTCTCTTCACCAAAAAAAAAAAAGGTTGAGAAGTTAGAGGGCTAATATGTTGTGGGGTTATTAACCAATGTCATAAAACAACATGTGTACTACTGTTTCATAAGAAACTATTTTTTCAGTAAGCCTTCACCTGAAGTACAATAAAATATTAAAAAAAAGAAAAAAAAAAGAAAAGGGATATTTTCAAATCACTGCCAGCCCATTAGAAAGCATTCTGCAAAGGAAGTGACACTATTAACCAAGACAACAAGCAAGGCTAGAGCTTTCAGAGGAGGAGAAGATAATGAGTTCAGCTTTGGGTGTGTTGAGGCTGAGAAATCTAATGTATATTGAGATGAGAGTTCCCAACAAGAAATTGGGAATATGGGTCAGAACTGCAGGAGAGAAGTCAGAGTTGGAGTTCTACATTTGGGAATCCCTGACATTACACAAGGCCCAGGTGTAGTGCTGATCACCCAGAGAAGGTATATAGAGCAAGACTGGAATAGGACCAAGGAGAGAACTCTGGAAACTACCAAAATCTAAACATCAATAAGAATTGGAAGAGAAAGTTAGACGAAAAAAGAAAAAGGATAAAAACTAAGTGTCAGAATCCTTTTCTCTTACTGTCTTCTGACATATTTGATTTATTATGCTAGCTTGATTTCCTTACTCAGTGGAGTGAGGAGGGAAATGGAAGGGGGCTTTACTCATGGATTATGTTCAGGAAATTTACCTATAGATGCATGCCAATCACAGTGGTCAGAGAACACTGAAATTTTAAGTGTCTTCATTGAGATGAATGAGAGGAGACCAAAGGAAAAAGGACTTCCATATGACAGGGTGTCCCAGGTGTTAAATGTTAGGGAGAAGTTCAGGAGAATGAAGAATGGAAATAGGCTGTTGGTTTTGGAACATAAATCAGTATGGATTTCACTGAGAGTATGTCAGCAAAAGATAGTATACGTTCCCACGGTGAACCATAGTCTATGGTAACTGAGATATCTTATAATATTTCCTTTTCCAAGCAATATGTAAATTAATTTTTTCCAGTTTTAAGAGACAAAACAACAAACTGCTATCTACTAAAATTTGCTCATTATTTCTCTCTTATTCTTACTGTGTAGTTCCAAGAGCAATTATAAAAGTCTTATTAATACTCTCTTTAGCAATATGAAAGGACTATACCCTTGGGTAGAGCTGAAACTACAAATAGGGCAAAGAAAAAATTGAGAGATTCTTCACTATGTGACTTAATGTTTGTATGTGAATCTGTTCTCATGAACTCCTCACGCTTTCGGGGTGTTAATTTTGGAGCTTATATATTGACATAATAACATAGTGAGTAAATTTAACAAAGAGAATTTAATCTGTTTTCACAGCCACTTCCCACTCAAACACATACACTTAATGTTTTTAGCAACCTGCTCTATTCTTATAGAATAGAGAGCAACTAAGAACTGAGATGTAAAATTTCTTAAAGAAAGAGGTGGATAATATTTAAATAATATATCCAGCACATATAAATTATTGATAAAGGTGGTATACAAACATATTTAGCAAAGACTTAGGCAAAAATAGATGCTAAATAAATGTTTGCTGATACAGGAGATATATAAAAATACTTAGCAAAGAGGTATAAAATACAGGCTAAATAATGTTTCATTATCCTCAGATATTGCACCTACTGAAGCAGAATCCACATATAAAAATGAGGAGTAATCATTAAATAAATAGAGAAGGTAGCTCAAAGCTCAACAACTAGGAAATAGGAAAAGATGATTTTTTAAAAATGGTGTTTTTATTTTAAGTGAATATGAAAGTGTACCCATTGATCTCTTCATAATTATCACTTATTTATACGTCTATCACTTAATCAATATGGTCTGGTGGAAAAAGCGAGGGCTTGTAAACACAAGGACTCGGAAAAACAAGTAAATCGTAGCACTGTTTCTTACTGAGGAACGTTCTTTATCTAAGTCTATTTGCCCAACTGTAACATTATGATAATAATAATAGCTATTGGACAGAACTCTTCCGCAGATTACATGAGATAATTCAAGTAAATTCTGGTATATAGTAGATATGTAATAAGTAATATTTAAATGCTTCATAAAATCAAACCCTTTTTTTAAATTGAAAAATATAGAGTGCCCAATTAACTTAATTCTGTGTTAATATATGAATAAGGCCCATGGATTCTATGTCAAACCCCTTCTCTTTTCTTAGGCCATTGAGTAAGATAGTTTTTGACCCTTCAATGTGATTTAAGGAACTCATGAAATTTCCTATACTATCTCTTTTTTCTGAGGTTAAAAAAATTTACAACTTTTAATTATCTTTGTTATTACAAGATGTATAGTTATACAAATACAATTACCGTGAATATGTATCTGTACGGTGTCTTCATTAACTAATCTGCTCACTTGAGATGCAAGTCATAGAGCTGTTGCGAGCAAAGTTTAGAGAGGCACAGATCCTGGCAGAACACGAGTCCCTTCTGTGCCTCTCTTTTCTTGTTCACCTTTGTCTTTTATTTTCCAGAGGCCACATTTTATGACCTTGTTCAACATGAATACAGCTAAAAAAGAAGAACCAGCCAGCAATAATCTCTATCAATATCCCCCTTGTAAAAATGATCCTAAGCATGTATATTTGATTATTATTTTGTTTCTTTGCCTCAAAGATTACAAATTCCTTCAGTTAAATATGTGATTTTCTTTATGTAATAGTTTGAAACACGGAAAATCACTGCAGGAATCTGAAGATCCTTGTTAGATGTAAGAGATCATGTTTACAACAAAGTTTTGAGCTCCTCTCCTGTGGGATGAACGGTGTAATACTGGGAGCCTTTACTATGCCATTTTTCTTAGCTTCATGAGAGGACTGGTCTATATTTAGTTCAATAAAGGTATACTTGGCACCTATGGTAGGTTTTGTACAGATTGCAGGCCAGAATGTGAAATAGATGGAATTAAAATTTGTTGAGTATCTGCCATGCGCTACACTCTGTGCTAGGTACTTGTGCATACATTACTTAAATCATCTCACTCCTCACAAAGATTTAAGAATGCTATTACTAGGATCCTTACAGAGATGAGTAAATAAATTCAAACAATCCAGTGATTTTCCCAATATTCACAGTTTAAATTCTAGGATATAAATCAGTTTGTATTGCTCCAAAGTCCATGCCTTTCCACAATTTCATGTGGACACTTAGCTAAAAAAATGAATAACCAAGAAGATAATTTCAATTAGTTAATACAATAAAATAAACGCACATGTGCATATATATACAGAAGTATATGCATATTTATGTATAACCTAACCAAACCAAACTCACTGCAGTCCAGTAGATTCCAACTCATAGCGATCCCATAGGGTTTCCAAGGCTGTAAATCTTTAAGGAAGCAGACCGCCACATCTTTCTCCCTTGGAGCCGCTGGTGGTTTTGAACCACTGACCATTCAGTTAGCAGTTGATTGCTTTAACCACTGAGCCACCAGGACTTTATTTATGTATACACATGTACATACACCTACACGTTTATGTAAAGAGCCATTGGGGACCAGAGAAGGCAGGAACTATGAATCAGGGTCAATCATAACTAGAAAATAAAAGAAGGAATGAAGGAAGGAATGAACAAATGAATGAATGAATAAATAAAATACTAGAAAAATAGATTATACATCTGAAAAACAATTAATATAATACACCATATTAACAGAATAAAGAGAAAAACACATGATCACCTCAATAGGTGCAGAGAACACATCCAAAGGAATAGAATAGAAGCCTCAGAAATAGGCTTAAGCATAAGTGGGAACTCAGTTTAAAGAACTGATGGGATTTTATACAAGTGGGGGAAAGGAATTAATGGTGTTGACCTTTCATATGGGTAAACTTAGATGTCTAGTTCACAAACAAAAAAATTCAAATATAATAAAGACCTACAATACTTAAAATTTTTTGGAGAAAATATAGATAAATATCTCTAATCGAGTGTTAAGGTAGGTTTTCTTAAACAGTACACAAAAAGAAACTATAAAAAAGATCAATAATTTTACTACACCAATGCAAAAATCTTCTGTATGTCTAAAGATACCACAACAAATGTTAAAAGATAGGCAACAATTTAGTAATATATAAAATATAATCCTACTGATCAATTAGAAAAAGACAACCAATACTGGAATAGTCAAAGGATTTAAAACACTAGTCATAAACTAGGGTCTCTGAAAGAAAAATAAACATTTGAAAAACGTGTTTAGCATTAGTATTACTCAAGGAGATTTAAAGTATACCTACCCAGAGGGTGAAAAGAAAATTGGTCTATTCTCTGCAAAGTAATTTGGTCCTAAGAAAATGTAAAGTGTGAATGACAGAGCAATCAAACTTGTTTAAGTAAAAAAAAAAAATGAATTTATTGTCTCACAAAAATTGAAAATCCAGGAGATAGATCTGGAATTTAGGCATGTTTGGACCCAGGGATGCAAATAGTACTCCCCTCTTGGTTTTGCTTTTCTGTATGTTGGCTCATTCACAAGATGGGTCTTTCCCTATGTAACAAGAAATCTACTGACCAGAGAAGCTCTTTCGTAAAAGTTTCAGTAGAAGTCCTGGAGTGTACCCCAAGGCAAGGAACATGATAGGGTAGTGTCATGGATTGAATAATGTCTCCCAAAAAATGTGTGTATCAATTTGGCTGCACCATGATTCCCAGTATTGTGTGGTTGTCCTCCATTTTGTGATTATAATTTTATGTTAAAGAAGATTAGGGTGGGATTGTAACACCTTTACCCAGGTGATATCCCTGATCCTATGTAAAGGGAGTTTCCCTGGGGTGTGGCCTGCACCACCTTTTATCTTACAAGAGATAAAAGGAAAGGGAAGCAAACAGAGAGTTAGGGACCTCATACCACCAAGAAAGCAGTGCTGGGAACAGAGCGCGTCCTTTGGACACAGGGTACCTGCAAGGAGAAGCTCCTAGTTCAGGGGAAGATTGATGAGAAGGACCTTCCTCCAGAGCCAACAGATAGAGAAAGACTTCCCCTGAAGCTGACACCCCGAATTTGGACTTCTAGCCTACTAGACTGTGAGAAAATAAATTTCTCTTTGTTAAAGCCATCCACTTGTGGTATTTCTGTTACAGCAGCACTAGATGACCAAGACAGGTAGTCAACTCATCCCGATATGCTTGGGACTTTCCTGGTTTTAGCACTGAAAGTCCTACAATCCAGGAACCCACTTAGACCAGAATGGTTTGCCCAGGACTATCCCGGTTTTAAAACTGAAAGCCCCGTATTTCAGGAACCTCGTAAATATTTGGGCAAACTGGGACAATCGGTCATCCTAGGAAATGGGGACATGAGATCTACAGTCCTCCCTAAATGGAGATAAATAATTATTAAGGAAAAATATGCTGAGTAGGCAAAAGTAACAAACGCCTATAGAGGATTTGTGTTGCCTGTACTGCGGTGTTTGCTCAACCGAATCTAATTGCACCAAGAAACACCACAGGTAGAAAAAATGCACAAAAGTGAGACTTTTCAGCGGTTTTATCTTTCTTTTTTCTTCTACAGCATCATTCATAAGTTACATAAATACATTTTTCTATCTGTTTTTTGGTCTCTTCTGGTTTACTTGTTACTTAAGAAAATAGCCTTAAGGTAGGTGTCACGAGTGAGCCAGTATTTTTGTCTTCCATTGTTAATTCCAGGTTCTTACTCATAAATGGTGCATAGTAATGCCTAGACCTACTATCCATTCTGGCCTCACTTCAGTTTTTTGTCTAGGTGACTGTTTTTCATTAAACTTAAAAATGTCAGTGACAGCTAAACTTCACTGTTTACATTAACAGAGCTGGTAGTCATTGCTTAAATCTAACTAACTCTTTTCTAAGCAAATCAGTTTGCCTGCCTGGCTTCTTTGACCTACATCTGCTTCCTTATGCCTGGAGTAAGGCCCAGCACACAGTCTGTAGCATCGCAGAGCGATGAGCGCCTCAGCTCTCCACAGCATCAGACTGATAACAAAGGCTGGTTCCTAGTCTGCTAAGACTGATTTCTCTATACTTTGAAGAAAAATCAGAAGTTGGAGGTGCAAATGAGGAAATCAAAGAGCTGTTTTTTAGAACTAAAAAAAAAAAAAAAAGACAGCAAACTTGAAAATGTGTATAACCAGCTGTATTTGTTAAACAGCAGAAGCTGCATGATTATATTTACATTTATTGCAAGCCATGAGAATGTCTTGGCTTTTTAAGAGTGCAGAAATTTTCTTAAATAAAACTAGATCATCTTTCATTAGAACTCATTTCTAAGAAGCACAGGTAAATTTTTTGTTTGTTTCAAGATTGGAGAGGTAATCCTCTTTCGATTGTGAGTGCTAACACGGAAACATTGAATATAAGCTATACTGAGTAATCGATCATAACTTGCACTTTAATCTTGATTGATTGAAAAATGGAGTTCTTTAAAAGAAAAAAAAGTATTAAAATGGATATTGTCTACTAAGGGTTTAGCCCTACATAATAATAGAAAATAAGGAGCCCTGGTGGCACAGCGATTAAGTGCCCAACTGCTAACCGAAAGGTCGGTAGTTCGAACCCAGCAGATGCTCTGTGGAAGAAGGATGTGGCAGTCTTCTTTGGTGAAGATTACAGCCTTGGAAATCCTATGCGGCAGTTTTACTCTGTCCTAGAGGGTCACTATGAGTCAGAATTGACTCTACAGCAATGAGTTTTGTTGAGTTAAAAATAGAAGATGATCTTGAAATTTTAATTGACCATAAACTTTATTGGAGCTATTATGGTGATGAGACTGTTAGAAATGTGCCATGAAATGTAAACTGTTTTAGAAGAAATAGAGGCATTTTCATGTGGAAAAACACTTCACCTAAAAAAAATATATTCTCTGTGGTAGCCCCATCCCTACCTCCACCCCCACAAAGATGCTCACACCCTAATGCCTGGAACCTGTGACTATGTTACTTTACATGGCAAAAGGGACTTTTCAGATGTGATAAAGGGTTAAGGACCTTGAGATGGGGAGATTATCTTGGATTACTTGGGTTGGCCCAATCTAATGACATGAATTCTTAAAAGCTGAGAACTTTTCCAGGCTGTGGTCAGAGAGAGATGTGACAAAGGAAGGAGGGTCACAGAGATGCAGCGCTGCTGGCTTTGAAGATGGAAGAAGGGACCACGAGCCAAGGAATGTAGGCAGCTTCTAGAAGCTGGAAAAGGCAAAGAAACAGATTCTCCCCTAGAGCCTCTAGGAAGGAGCACAGCCCTACCAACACCTTGATTTAGCCAGGTAAGCACTGTGACAGACTTCCGACCCCAAAAATATAAGATAATAAATGTGTGTTGTTTTGAGCCACTAAGTTTGTGGTAATGTGTTATGGCAGCAAAAGAAAACTAGTATCACTCTTAGTAAATCTTAATAAACCAGCATCATGAGATTTATAAATTTAGCAATCATTTATAGGTCTAATTTTTCCTTTCCTCTCTTGAAACATCTAACCTTATCACAATACTTTTATCACAATATGAAAAACAAGTTTGTCGCTTATCTAGGTTTCCAATTTTCTAAATGTAGTGTTGAAAGATGCTTGCAAAAGACCTCCTTAAAGTGTTAAAAATCAAAGATGTCACATTGAGGACTAAGGTGTGCCTGACCCAAGCCATGGTATTTTCAATTGCCTCATATGCATTTCAAAGCTGGACAATGAATAAGGAAGACCAAAGAATTGATGCCTTTGAATTATGGTATCGACGAAGAATACTGAATATACCATGGAATTCCAGAAGGATGAACAAATCTGTCTTGGAAGAAGTACAGCCAGAATGCTCCTTAGAAGCAAGGATGGCAAGACTTCGTCTCACTTACTTTGGACATGTTATCAGGAGGGACCAGTCCCTGGAGAAGAACATCATGCTTGGTAAAGGGTCAGTGAAAAAGAGGAAGACCCTCACCCAGATGGATTGACACAGTGGCTGCAACAATTGGCTCAAACATAGCAACAACTGTGAGATGGTGCCAGACCAGGCTATGTTTCGTTCTGTTGAACATAGGGTAGCTTTGAGTTGGAACCCACTTGACAGCATCTAACAACAGCAACAGTGTTGATAGCAGTTATTTTATCTACAGGGCTTTGAAACTTCAAAACTTTGGTGTTGAAAAAAGAGATCTAATTCTTGATTCTTTCAATATAAATTATAAATTCTGTTTATAATTTCACAAGACAAAAATTACCCACACAAAAAAGGAAATCATCTAGTCAAATATTGTCTGAAGATCTCACTAAAGTAGTGAAAATCCTTTTAAAAGGGCAGGTACATACAGAGTCAAAGAAACAGATTATCACCCAAAAGAAAAGTGAAACAGGAAGACATTAATCTAATTCTAAAGAGATTTTGTAATGGAATCTAAACATATCTCTGGATTTTTAAAAACAGCTGTTTTAATAACTCAACTGAACAACACAGTAACCTGTCCATTAACCACATCAGTGGAGGAAAACAGCACCTCTGAAGGGGCAGAGACTTTGAAACTCGTTTCATCTTCTACTGCACAAAGCATTTCTGACCCAGATTGCTCAGTATCAACATGCCTCTATCTGCTTAAACAGGCAAGGGACTCGGCCCTTTATCATTTTTGGAATGTTAATGCTGGACCCTGGTCAAGAGTTGGAGGTGGAAGACTTAACTGAACTTTGGGTATTTGGACGAAATTACCCTTCAGCTGATTCTACCATCCTAAGTGAGACATACATTTCACTGCTTATAACACGTACATTCATGCAAGGACATGACATTTTTGTTGTTTTCAGGTTCATTTCATATTTCAGCATCAGCAAACAAGTTTAACTGAGCAGGCATTTTATAATAAGCACAGAGGCATCTGCTCAGACAGTCGTTGCCCGAATATAAAAAGTAAAAGGGAACCTCATTAAGAAACGTGTACCCTAGCATTTCCAGTAATTCTGTCATTAAAATGACTAGCCTTTTGGACATTGCACAAAGACTTGTGAGGAATATCAGTAAGACTATTTTAAGATCTTAGGTTTTCACTTACGACACAGGCTTGAACTGAATCTCAGAATGGAGAGCTAAATAACCTGCCACTTTCATGCTTTACAGCTACAACAAAACTACTAAGGAAATATCTTTGAGAAGAGTAGAATATTCTTATGATGTAAATGAAGCAGAACAACTAGAGAACATAAATGTGAAAAGGGGGAATCTTAAAAAAAAATACTAGAAGAAAGTAAACAAAATTCTGCAAAGAAGACTTTGAAGGCTTATTTTTTCAAAAAAAAAATAGAATCTTTTTTTTCCCAAATAAATTTTTAGTAATATTGCTTTGAAGATAAAAGGTTTTGTTGTTGTTGTTACCGTTGTCCAAGGTACGTTTTAAGCATTTGTAGATTTTAATTTTAAAATTACTTGAGGAACAATTCTTACATGTAGATTATCAAGTAGACACTTTGATGACTCACCCAGATTCCCTTTGTTGGGTTAGTCCACCCACATTTCAGCTGCTGTGTTGGTTGCTGTCGCTCAGTATCCTGAACAAAAATCTTGTATGATAATATAAATGTAGAAATTCAGCAGCATAGTTTGTTGACATTGTTGTTGCTAGGTGCCATCAAGTCGGTTCCCACTCACAGCAACCCTATGTACAACACAATAAAACACTGCCCGGTCCTGCACCATCCTCACAATCCTTGTTATGCTTAAGCCCATTGTTATGCTTGAGCCCACTGCGTCAATTCATCTCATTGAGGGTCTTCCTCTTTTTCGCTGACCCTCTACTTTACCAAGCGTGATGTCCTTCTCCAGGGACTGATCCTTCCCTACAACATGTCGAAAGTATGTGAGACATAATCTCGCCATCCTTGCTTCTAAGAAGCATTCTGGTTGTACTTCTTCCAAGACAGATTTGTGTACTAATTCCAGAATGTACCCAGTAATTGCTGTATTAGTTTCCTATTGCTGCTTTAAAAAATTACGACAAACTAAGTGACTTAAAACTACACGAAATTATTATCTTATAGTTCTAGAGGTCAGAAGTACAAAGTGGGCTTAAAGTCAAAGTGTCGATTGGGCTGCATTCCTTCTGGAGGCTCTGGGGGAATCCATTTCCTTCTCTTTCCCAGCTTCTAGAGGCCACCTGAATTCCTTGGCTAATGTCTGAGTATCACTCTGATCTCTGATTCTGTCGTCCCATCACCTTCTCTTACTCTGACCCCTCCGTCCCCTTCTTATAAGGACCCTTGTGATTACATTGGACTCACCCGTATAATCCAGGATAATCTTTCCATCTCAAGATCCTTAACCTACTCACCTCTACGAAGTCTCTTTAACTATGGAAGGTAACATATTCATAGATTCCAGAGACTAGGATGTAGAAATTTTTGGGGAGGGGCTATTATTCAACCTTCCAAAACACCATATGAAAATACAGCTGAGATTTTAGCTTATTTCCCTTATCATTCATGATTTTCTTCTAAAAGTAGAAAATGACCAAAAATGTGTGTGAGAGGGTGAGAGGTGAGTAACGAGGACAAAATTCTTTCAATTGAGCGTTCTGCTTAGTTGAGTTCCAAGATATGCTTCTCTTCTACCCCAGCCAAAGACAAAGATGCATATATCCCTACATATAATTCCAAAGCAGCCCAGGGGAGAAATCCGTCTTCAGATTCAAGTCTTTTAACATTAATATTTCAACAATCACAAATTTTCAGACTTGACTCTCCTATATAAAAATCGACTAGCCTAGGATATGTATTTGCTGATGCCCCTAGTAAATAACATCTACGAAGGAATAAATGACCATGAATGTTGGAAATAAAATATCAGCTAAAGCCATACACAAAAAAAAGTTCTCTTGATAAATGCAAAGTACTTTTACATGTTGGATTACCTGAGTGGTGCAGGGGGTTGATGTGCTCAACTGCTAACTGAAAGTTTGGAGCTTCAAGTCCACACAGAGTTGCCTCGAAAGAAAGGCCAGATGATCTACTTCTGAAAAAATCAGCCATTGAAAACCCTATTGAGCACAGGTCTATTCAGACACACATGGGGTCACCCAGAAGTTGGAATCAACTCTACAGCTACTGTTTTGTTTTTTATTTGTATGTTTCTCAGATGTTACCCTCAAATATCTTGATATGTTTGGAAGGTATTATCCCTGCTTTGCAGTAGACCCAGAAAGTCTAAACTGCTTTTCCAATATTGTTCAGATATTAAATGGTGGAGCTGGAAACAAATCCAAGTCTCTTAAATCTTGTCTGTGTGCCCTTTGAGTGAGAGGGGTGTGGTTAAGAGAAAGAGAGAGGGAGGGAGAGGGAAAGAGAGAGACAGAGAGATTCAGGGGTGGGAGAGCAGGAAGACCATTGGCCAGCCATGCCTCTTATAGTCTCTAAACTTCCAAGATAATAACAAAGATAATAAACAAGACAGGCTGCACAGAACCTATGCAACAAATCTCCAGGTGCTTAGTGAGGGAACAAAATAATCCCAACGGTAAAGCAAAAAAAACAGCTCCCAAAGTTTAGCAAATATTATTTATTCTTATTAAAGAAGCATTAGATGATGAAAGTGTATATGGATGAATAAACCATTCTTAAAAACTGGAAAGAAAAACACATTTCACCCAATCTTACCTAGAAAAATGCAGGCTTTTCTTATCCACTGGGAACACATTTCTTCTAGAGATGTGTGAGCTGCTAGACTTCTGTGGTCTTTCTAAGTAAGGTTATCATTTTCAAACAGTGCCATCAATGGGAACCTAAGAAGTCCTAAAATGGTCTGTATTTCCTGGAGATAATGTCATATTAATAACACTCAGAAAATACAAGTAATTTTGTCAATTCTTTCAACTCTCCTATTAACATGTGCTCGAGTAACTCCAAATACTCCCCATTCTCCCTACTTGTTCCACATTTTCCAGGCTCTCTGCCTTTGCCCATGCCATTTCAGGGCCCTAAATCCCTTTCCCAATCAGCTGCTTCTCCAACCCTAATCTGCATCTGCCTGGTTACTAATGCCCAGCTCAAAGGTTACCTCCAGCATTACTTCGTTTTAGAAGAAGACAGGAGTTAAGAGGTGGATTCTGGAGCCAGACTGAATTTGACACCTGACTTAACTACGTCCTAGTTATGGACAAATTAGTTAACCTTTTTTTACTGCAAATGGATGTTAAAGTTCTAACTTACCACAGGGTGACTGTGAGGATCAAATGAGTTAATATCTGTCAAGCCTTAGAACACTGACTGACAGACGCATAGTGAGCTTTTCATAAGGGCCAGTTGTCACAATCCCAAAGTGAAACTATACCCACTCTTCACTTATCGACCAAAGACCAGGTCATTATTCAATAGTTGGTGTTATGTGAAATGAAGGATGATCACATCAGATCACAAAATGGAGGATGATTTCATCATTACATAACTGCCAAATTATATCATTACATAACTGATAAATTACATCACTATATTACTGCCAAACCACTGAGAATCATGTTGTTATTTTTAGGTGTCATCAAGTTGGTTCTGACTCATAGTGCCCCTGTGTTCAACAGAACAAAACACTGCCCGGTCCTGAGCCATCCTCACAATCATTGTTATGCTTAAGCCCATTGTTGTAGCCACTGTGTCAATCCATCTTATTGAGGGTCTTCCTCTTTTTTTTTTTTTTTTTTCACTGACCTTCTACTTTACCATGACGTCCTTCTCTGGGGACTGTTCCCTCCTGATTACATGTTCAAAGTGTATGAGATGAAGTCTTGCCATCTTTGCTGTAAGGAGCATTCTGGTTGTACTTCTTTCAAGATAAATTTGTTCGTTCTTCTGGCAGTCCATGGTATAGTCAATATTCTTCACCAACACCGTAATTCAAAGGCATCGATTCTTTTTCAGTCTTCCTTATTCATTGTCCAGTTTTCACATGCATATTTGGTGACTGAAAACACCATGGCTTGGGTCAGGTGCACCTTAGTCTTCAGGGTGACACTTTTACTTTTTAACACCTTAAAAAGGTCTTTTGCAGCAGATTTGCCCAATGTAATGTGTCTTTTGATTTCTTGACTGCTGCTTCCATGGGTGTTGATTGTGGATCCAAGTAAAATGAAATCCTTGAAAACTTCAAACTTTTCTCTATTTATCATAATGTTGCTTATTGGTCCAGTTGTCAGGATCTTTGTTTTCTTTATGTTGAGGTATAACTCATACTGAGGGTTATAGTTTTTGATCTTCATCAGTAAGTGCTTCAAGTCCTCTTCTCTTTCAGCAAGCAAGGTGGTGTCATCTGCACATCGCAGGTTGTTAATAAGTCTCCCTGCAATCCTGATGCCCCGTTCTTCTTCATATAGTCCAGCTTCTCAGGATCATTTTCTCAGCATATAGATTGAATAAGTATGGTGAAAGGATACAACCCTGACACACACCTTCCCTGACTTTAAACCATGCAGTATCCCCTTGTTGCGTTCGAACAACTCCCTCTTGATCTATGTACAGGTTCCTCATGAGAATCATGGCCCAGCCAAATTGACACATAACTTTAACCATTACAGCCAGTGTTACTCTTGCCTCACACCTTGGCATTCATTACTGCCAGACATACGTCGTTAATGCCCAAAATAGTCCGATAGTAGATTTTTACTATCGTTGCAAATATAAAAAGTCGGATAAAGAGATAGTCGACAAATGAGAAGTTGCAGTTACTTCCTCTTCTGACTCTAGTAGCACTCTATTTGTTCCTGTCTTACCAATCTTCACCAATCTTTCCACACTGAATTAGTTACTAACATGTACATCTTATCTCCATGCCAAATTGTATCTTCTCTGAGGGTAGAATAAAAGTCTTTCTGATTTTTTATCCTCTATATCCCTTGCACAGTATAATGGAAAAACTAGCATTTACTGAGCACCTATGTGCCAGAAATTATGTAACCATTTTATTTGCATCATCTCATTTAATCCTTATAATAACCCTATGTGGCAAATAAGATTATTCATCTCCACTTTGCACGTGAAGAAACAGACTTACACAGAATAAGTAATGCGCTGAATGTTACATGGTTAGTAAGGGATTTTCTCATTCTAAAGCCCAAACTCTTAACCACTAAATTATATACTCTCCTAGTTGTTATGCAATAAATGTGCTGAATGAATCAATGAATGGCCACAATCCTTACTTTAAGATTTTTATAGTCCCTGTTGTTGATAGGTACATTTTAAATAATCACTATCTATCTTGGACAGTCAAGTTTGATAATTTTTGTTGTAAATTATACAGTTAACAATAATGTTAAAAGATGTGTATAATTTAGGTGTGGGGGGACTGAAGTATATTTAATCCATGGTGTTGTTGATTAGACCTTTGCTACTCAGAGTGGTCTACCATGGATGAGCTGCATTGGCATTACCTGGGAGTTTGTTAGAAATGTAGAATCTCACATGCCACTCCAGAGTCATTGAATCATAATCTTCATTTTAATAAGATCACCAGTTTGAGAATTACTTTTGTAGTGGTCATAACAAGCAATTCTCCAGTTCCTTACAAAGAATAGAATAAATAAAAATTGATTGACTTATGGAGCTGGTCATTCTAAGAATACATGTTAAGATATAATAGAGTAAAATATGGAAGGAATGTATAAGAATGCCTTTTCTAGAAGCTATTTTTAAACGATAGATTCTCACTTATCTAAGAAACCTCAACTAGGAAAAAGATCTTAATCTCTGAGCACACAGAAGGCTATAATTTACTCTTCTAGAATGTAAGCTTCATGGAAGCAGACTCTTTGTCTCATTTATTGCTGTATCCTCAGATACATAGAAGAGTGCATGCTTCACAGTAGGGATACAATAGACACATACTGAACAAATAAAAGTATGTTCTCAAGATTCCTAGAGCATTTGGAGTATGTCATTAATTATCTCTTTACCTAATTATCTGTTTAACAAGGGGATGCTTGTCAGGAGGCTGCTAAAATAGGTTGTTTCAGATAGGCTGAGCACTTAACTTTCCTTTTAAGATGATATGTGAAATATTTTAAAATAGGCAACAGCTTACTGGGCATTTTAATAGTGTGAGTCCTGAGGGGAGTCACAGGCCATCCAGCCAATATTGCTCAGTGCATTTATTGGCCTTATCTATGAGAGACAGTGGCTAAAATAGCAGGATTAGGGGCAAGAATAACTTCCAGGGATCTACTGGCTCAACCCTTAGAGATGTGTTTTGTCTTAAGTATCCTAATATGGAAGAGATTTTTTTGTCATTAAGGAGGACAGAAAGAGGTGAAGACAACACAGTGTTAAAGCCTTAATATGTCTACATGAGGGATAGCCACACATTATATGAGAGAAAGAAATCATCATTTCTTGATGGCCTGGTATCAGTGCCATTTTCTTGTTTTAGAATGCTCTCGGGCATAATAAACTCTGAATTTTGTTCTTTGAACCTTATACCAAGAGTTTTACTTAGGACAAGACGATTAATTTGGCACCTCTTTCTGGACACCAGGGAGCATATCTCACAACAGGCAACCACAGAGCCAGGCCTCTAGCTAGGGCAGTAAAAAGAGAACAGCTGTTTTCACTCCAGTGTCTACTCATAATGATGAACTCTTGCAGTATGTCATTTCCTCTCTCTGAGCTAAGTTTCAAGGCTGCAGATACAATTCTGACAATGTCATGAAGAAAAACAATAAATATGTGTCAAGATGTCAAATCACAGACAGTCTAATCAGCCCTTAAGTTTAGAGTTAAAAGAACAAATGTAGACACTAAAGGCTAGTGTCTAATTACATACTGGATAACCAAGATTTCTTATTATACTTAAGTATTGATAATACATGATCCATTTGCCAATTTTACTCTTAGAATATCACAAAAATTGCTGAGGCCTAAGTAAGTACCTTACATGCATAATCAAAGCTACAAAGGCAGTAATCTGTTAGAGTGTTAAAAGACAATTTTTTCCCCATCATAAATGGAAGTTTTTGAGTGTTTTTAGCTTAATAACTGAAATAAAGGCAGGCCAATGTCAAGTTTTGCCCCTCAAAGCCACCCATATTAATTCATGACCTTAGCAAATTTTCTTTTATCTGCTTGCTTTTTTAAACACAACTTTATTTCCTTTGAAATTGCAGATAATTCTAAGATTCGGAGTAAAACTACCATCACGACAAAAGTGAAATATGTAAGAGATATAAAAGTCATTTCCTGAGAATTTAATGCTAGCAAAGCAGTTAAACGAGACATTGCTCTTCAGAGACCTTCCTGGCAGTGTCCTCGTTGTGCCTGCCTCTGAAAATCATCTACTTACCTCTTGAGTAACTCTCGTGGGTAAACCCAGGGCAGTATTTCCTATGACAAGCAAAAGCTGAAAATATCTACAAAGGAATGAAGCAGTATTTCAATCTAATAAGTGAAGCAATTCCGAAGGGTTGATGGATGAGAGGTCAAAAATGTCAAGTGCTCCAAAAATTAAATAGTTCACTCATAAATCATTCAACCCAGGCAAGAACAAAAATAATACCGCTTGTCCCAACACTCACCAGAAAGGACACATTTCAACCACAGTGACAATATTGCTTTCTTCCTGTAATCTCTAACAGCATGTTTTAGAGTACAGGTAGGACAAAGAATAGACACATCCATCTTAATAGATTTGAAAACCCCATGACTCATTTCCAAAGAATAATCAAAAAGAATAGCCCATACAAAGAAAAGGAAAAGAAGTGCATCTTTCAACAGAGAGATCCCTGAAATACTTGAACACTACAAGTGCACTGAGTATAGCAGTCAACTTTGGCTAAACTAGACAAAGGGATTGCAGAGGCATGGCAGGGTGGGACAAGCCTGCTCTTTCCTTGATGCACACCCACCAAGAGGCCAAAAGATGTTAAACTGGTTCAAGGCAAATAGTTAGATGTCAGTGTAATCGTTCACATACCAGGCATTGTGTACAAGGACCAAAAATTGCCTGAGGTTACTTACACAGAAATGGAAATGTCCCTTGCCTTTCTCTCTGGATTTTCCGTTGTTGTTTGTTTGTTTTTTGAACTAGTATTTTGATTAAAAATAACACTATTATTGGTATATATTGGTATATACCACTAAAATTGTGTGTGTATACACATGTATATACACATGTATATGTATTTTGTTTTCTCCACAAATCAAAGTATAACCTATACCAAAAAAACCCAATGCTATCTAGTCAATTCCAACTCATAGCAACCCTATATACATGGGTACTATTCTGAATCTGGTCTTATTTTCCAAAATATATTTGGGAGATACTTCTGTTAGCTCATAAACATTTGCCTCACTTTTGTTGTTAGTTGCTCTTGAGTTGATTCCAACACATGGCAACCTCATGTGTGCAGAGTAGAACTACTCCGTAGGATTTTCAAGGCTGTGAGGTTTAGGAAGCAGATCGTCAGGCCTGTCTTCCTAGGCAGCACTGGGTGGGTTTGAACAGCCAAACTTTCGGCTAGTAGTCGAGGACTTAACTGTTTGCACCACCCAGGGAAATCGCCTCACTTTTAAGGGACAAAATAATCTGATATTACTGGAATATCCCATTGTTTATTCAGCTACATTAATTAACACTATATATTTATTAAGTATTTGCACATGTGCATGAATATATCCATAAGATAAATTTACAGATATTGAATTACTGGTCCCAATCTATTTGTGTTCTTAATTTTGATAGGCATTATCAAATTGTTCTTTAAAAGATTCAGAGTATAATCCACCACAAACAGTATACGAGAAGGTCTGTTACTCACACACTCACCCACATTATATTTGATCTTTGGTTAACCTGATAGGTGAAATAGCCTTTTATGTTTTAATTTTCATTTTGAAAAGTACGAATACTATTAACATCTGTTTATATATTTAAGATCCATTTATATATTTCCATGTGAATTTTTATGTCTTTTCATTAGATTGTTTATCTTTTTCTCACTGATTTGCAGAGGCACATGTTATTCCATATTTCATCAAATCTAAGATATCATCAATTGTACTATGTACTAAAAAGCAAAAAAAATCACTGTCAGTTAAATTAAATACATGCTTTATCACCTATAATTTTTAATCCAAACATATTAAAATAATTTTTTACACTCACATAAACATTTGTGTCATGTTTTATTCTCAGACATATAGAAGAGAAATTAAGCAAAACAAATTTCTTTAATTCAGTGGCCGACTCTTAGGAATCACTTTCCAACACCAAGTCTTCCATGTCCATGGTTTTTCTTACAATAGTGTCCTCATAGCACTGATCACACACACAGTCTTTAAAACAGCAAAAAGCCATTGGGCCTAGGCTCTTAAGCAGACTTTGTAATTAAGTAGAGCTAACCTGCTCTTCACTCCAGTTGCAGGAATGTTGCTAAACTAGTCTGATTCCTCACCTACTCCAGGCCTCTCACCCCATCGGTTTCCTACAGAGATACCATCTTAGGAAGCCTCCTGACATCCTGATTCTAGAGATGTTAAAATGTGGAGGAAATGTGGATGTTAACAAAATACTCAGTAAAGAAACTAGATTTTGTCTGCGTTAGATGTTGTTAGATGTTTGCCATTTTTATGTTGACTAATACCCAAACTAGCAAAGTGGAAAAATGAACTGAGAAAAAATATTTAATCATTCCGAAAGAGTCAAGAAAGGAAAGAAAGAGAAACCTAGAAAATGCAGGACAAAGAGTATAAAATAAGTCTAAGAGCGTCAGATTGGATTTTTCAAAAATCAGTTTTACTACGCTTAAAAGAAGATAGATATAAAACATAAGGGCACAGAAAGGCTTAAAGTAAAATTATGAAATAAACTTTGCCATGCAAATTCATACCAAAAGGTAGTCATCATATTAATATCAGTCAAAATAGACATCAAGGAAAAAAACATTACTAGAAATAAAGACTATCAATTCATGGTGTAAAAAAATTATTTTCTCTAGGAAGATATAAATTCTAAATTTTTCATCTATATGCACCTAGTAACACAACCTCAAAATGTATGACAACCTAGCCATAAGGGAAGCAGGATATATGTTCTTACCAAGTTGGCCAAGGTTCAATGCTCCTAAAATAGAATTTTAATTCTATTTAATTCTCCTAAAGAATTTTTTTCTTCTAAAAAGAAATGCCAACTATGTTCTAATAGAACTCAGTTCTCTCTCTGATTTAAGGATTTCCCCAACCCACATATGGCTAAAGCATCTTGTGTCCACTTGGTCCCCAAAACCTCCACAGATGGAAAGCATACAGCATGGGAATGTTTCACTCCATTCATTACTCCCAGCAACTCTGTTAGCACAGTATATTCTATTCCTAAACTAAATCGCTCTGTAACAGATGTTACAGAAAAACTGTGATGTAGAATGATCAGCGTTGTGCCCCTGAAGTATAAACACGATGAATGAAAGTTGAAGCGATTATTTTGGATCCAGTGGTGAACATACTGAAAAAGATTTAAAGTGTCAATATAAACAATTAGTCTTCCTCTTTCCACACTCCAGTTTTTGTGACAGGCTGATCCTCTGCCAAAAGGCGCAAAATCAGCAAGGATCTATACCACTTGTCTATCATAAAGCAAAGAAATTTGATGATGCTTGGGTGGTAAACAATCCTTAGATGATATTTCCACTAGTGGCAGCACAAACCTAAAAATATTTGAAATTTTTGTTTATTTACTCTAAATATTCTATAGTTACAATTTTTTTAAAGAATTCTTAAAAAAATCTATTAAGCATGATAAAAGTTCACCTCTGGCAATAGCAGTGTATGGAGTTTTATGCCTTTTATACAGAAAATGTTGCTGAAACTTTGAACCATTAAGTAAATTAAATCTCTAAAGGATACTTAATATAAAAAAAAAAATTTTGTCATGTCTTTTAGTAAACCAAATAATTATTTTAATATAACTAATCATTCATAATATATGTAATTTTAATGTTTGTATATTTGCATTGTATTGAACTAAAGACATATTGGTTATTATAAGCTATCAAAGGTTTATAGAATTATGAAAACAGAATTTAACATGAAAAAGCCGTATGTATAGTGATTTAATCATTTTCTGCATAGTTGTTTTACTTTGGTAAAAATACAACTTAGTATGTTTATCATGACAATATTTCCTTTGAAGTGTATGAGCATATCTTAATGAGCTTATCTCATTTAGACCTTTAACTTCTTTTCTAGAAGACAGTTGGAAAAATACTGATTACATCTAGCTTTCAACCTTTGGGCAAGAATATGACTAAATTATCTCCAAGTAGTTTATATTGTCTTATCTTTAAAGACATTGAGTATGTGGGTTTCACAGTTTCCTTGGACAAAGTTTTCTAATATTTAAAATCCTCAGAGTCATGAAAATAACACTAAGCAAGATCTTTCAAAGGAATTGTCTCTTCCCTTCGCAGAGATGTTGGTCCCATTGGGTGAGAGTTTCCCAGTCATAGATCTGGCA
This sequence comes from Trichechus manatus latirostris, assembly GCF_000243295.1. Classification (NCBI taxonomy): domain Eukaryota; kingdom Metazoa; phylum Chordata; class Mammalia; order Sirenia; family Trichechidae; genus Trichechus; species Trichechus manatus. Next base: position 8,388,143 of record NW_004444057.1, on the reverse strand, counting down.
TGGCTGGAAAATCTAAGAGTAGAAGGACTTATAATTAAATCACATATCTCTGGAACACAGATAGCCAAAAATCAGTGAATCCTTGTTCATATTTCAGTAAAACATGAATATTTAGCACTCCATTTAGGGTGGCTCTCAGTAGAGAGATATAAAAATGGATAGAAATTTTGAAACTGTGCTTGAGCATTTTGAAAAATGACTGTAAGCTGTACATGTCTTTGAAAAAAATTGTACTAAGCATATAGAAGGCAACCATTAACACCACTAGAAACAAAAAACTTATAAAGTTAAGGAATTAAGGTACAGGGCATTCTTTGAATCAGCACGGACTAATATTTTCATAAACATGTAAACACTGACTATTGGTTTAACTACAAATTGTGATGTAGTTACATTGAGAGGAAGGTAAGTAGGTGGTTGGAGATCTAAACCTTTAACTATTACAAGCAAAAGTCTTAGGAAATGTCTAAAAGTAGCACTATATCATTTAGAAAAAGTGCAAAACATACAAATACATACGAGTTGAAAGCAACTGTCTTTGGGTAGTTGAAATATGAAGAAATTTGTGCAGGTAGTACCTCTCAATTTTTCTGATCCCTCTTCTCTCAATGTTTACTGGTTACATTATTATTTATTCATATATCCAGCAAATATTTATTGAACTTTCCCTTAGCTATCTAGTGCTGCTATAACATAAATATCACAAATGGATAGCCTTAACAAAGAGAAATCTATTCTCTCACAGTCTAGAAGGCTGGAAGTCCTAATTCAGGGTGCCAGCACCAGTGGAAGGCTTATTCTCTGTTGGCTCTGGAGGAAGGTCCTTACCATCAATCTTCCCCTGGTTGAGAAGCTTCTCAGCACAGGGACTCAGGGTCCAATAGACTCATTATTCTCCTGGCTCTTGTTTCTTTCTTTTTTAAATATATATATATATATATTTTATTGTACTTTAGATGAAGGTTTACAGAACAAACAATTTCTCATTAAACAGTCAGGTACACATATTGTTTTATGACATTGGTTAACAATGCCACAACATGTCAACACTCTCCCTTCTTGACCTTGGAGGACCCATTTTTTTTTGGTGAAAATATACATAGCCAATGTTACGCCATTTCAAAAGTTTCTACATGTACAATTCAGTGACATTGATTACATTCTTCCAGTTGTGCTGCTAGTCTCACTATCCTTTTCCAAATTATTCCATCACCATTATATTCAACTCACTACCCCCCAGGCTTCCCATCAAACCTTTTGAGTTGCTGTTGTCGATTTGATCTCACATAGATAATTCTTTTTTTTTTTT
>NW_004444057.1:8353611-8375268 GCF_000243295.1 Trichechus manatus latirostris | reverse complement strand
AAACAAAGGAACAAAAGAAAAGAAAAACAAAAAAAAGAGAAAAAAGAAATGCCCCCAGGGATGTCCCTGTGCATCTGCGCAGAGTAATGGAGCAGCTGGGCAGTACTGCCTGGCTAGAAGTGGCTCCCAAGCTGAGAAAGGAAAAAGAAAACAAACAAACAAATCAACACAGAACAAATCAGAGCAAACAAACAAAAAGCCCTGGGGGTCCCACCAGGGTGGCGGCACAGGCCAGGAAGTAATTTCACAGTCAAGCGGTGTTTCACAGCCTTTCAGGAAGGAGTAAAGATGGCACACAGAGCCAGGTATTTGAGTGAAAGGAGGGGGAGGTGGTGAGAGGTAAGGAAGAAATCTAAAGAAGGGGAAAAAAGCAACACAAGCAGCCAAAAAATGGCACTCAGGGAGCTGGCCAATGCGGGTGGGTGGAATCCAAGCAACACTGGGGTGAAGCTGGTGCTTCCCGGCTAGAAGACTGTGGCTGCAGAAAGCAGAGGAGGCCGAGTGGGAGTGAAGAAGGGTTGGGGGAGGGAAAGCGTATATTGCTGGTTACCAGTTTCTCTGTCTCCTGCTGGAAGTTCCATGAAGCTGCTTTCTTGTATCCCCGTTTGGTGATCTCCGACAGGATTCCAAGATGGCGGATCTGTGCTGCGGTAGCTGATAGGGGACCTCTGCATGTATCTCTCCTTGCTCTCTGTTCTCTGTCAGTTTCTTATTCCATTCGGTGCTTGGCTGAGTTCTTTATCTCTTCATTTGATGCTTAGGGTTTCAGGAGTGACATGTGAGTCTGTTTGACTTTGTTTTTGGATTTTTGCTGCGGAAGGATGGTGTGGTGCTTCTGACTATAGCACCATGTTGCCCAGAAGTCTGTGGCTCTTGTTTCTTGGTGGTATGAGGTCCCCATGTATCTCTGCTCACCTCTCTTTTATATCTCAAAAGAGATTGACTTAAAACACAACCTAATCTTATAGATTAAGTCCTGCCTCATTAACATAACTGCTGCTAATCCCACCTCACTAACATCATAAAGGTAGGATTTACAGCACTTAGGAAAATCACATCAGCTGACAAAATGGTGGACAATCACACAATACTGGTAAGCATGAACTAGCCAACTTGACACAAATTTTTGAGGGACACAATTCAATCTATAATGAACTGCTTTTATGTTCTAACCACCTGTAATACATTATGAACAAAATAAATTAAAAAACCTGGAATTTTGGAATTTACATTCTAGTAGGGGGAGGCAAAAAATAAACCAATAAACATTGTACGTAAGTAAATAATATAGCAGTGTTAGAAGATAATAAGGCTTTCCTATGGATGTTGCAATTGCACGTTAAACATTATCACAGGGCACAGAAGCACCAAGAGTTGTCCCAGTGAATCTTCTGGCTTCCAGACACACATTTCCCTGCACCCATTGTATAGCATTAACTCTGGTTCCTTTGGTTCCTTGTGGCAACCAGGGTCAATCATACATACTGCCAACATACTAACTCCTTTCTTGACCCGATGGTACATTGGCATGAGATGTGCCATGTGTCTAAGTGGTAGCCATAGCTTCAAGTTCAGTGGAACCCTCAGTATGTCCTCTGGTGGAAGCATTCTTATGAGAATCCAGAAATATCTAAGCTGCAGGCACAGGAATCAACAATTCTACAAGTGTGTCCCTGGGATTGATGGTAAGAGAAATCAATCTTACTTCCACTCATTTGGTTCCTAAAGGAATGTATGCCAGTTAGTGGGAAAATACCACTATATATATTGGCAATTGGTTCAGTGATATCCTGGAGGACAACAAGCCAGACCCTAAGGGTTTGTCCTCAAGCTACTTTCTTAGCTGAGCCTATAACAGACAATCCACCGTTCTTTTTCTCTGTTATGAAGTATATGAAAAGACAAGGAGATTCCATGGTCATGGGTCAATCAACACAATTTTTTAATATAAAATATGTCTCTTTGTTTGAGCCTGTATTGTGCAGAATACCCGTGACTACAGATGAGTCATTTTGTTTTAAGTCCTGGAATGGTTGTGCTTTCAGAGCTACTGTGGGCAGTCAAGAAAAACACAAATGCTTATAAGAATGAATTGCCCTCTCAAGAATGGAAGGAATCAATCATATTGAGGGATTGGCTTTGTTCTTTGCTACTGGCAAGTTGGATATTCAAGTGGAAGTTGCTACTTCAACTTTGGTAAGAGGAAGTCTTTGCTGTTGGCTATCATGGGCATTGAAATCATGGGCAGCACACTGTACAAAGGCTGGCTGATCTCACAGAGCAAGTCATCCTAATCCATGTGCCTATCAATGTCTTCTCTGCAGTGGAAGCTTTCTTTTGGGCATTAACATGAGACACAAAAATCCACATCTTGTGCCTACTTCTTAAGTACATGCATAGTCAACTCCCCAGATATCTTTGTCTCTAATCTTCCAATTGTACTCCTTTAAGGCTCCTGACCAACCAACCAAGCCACTAGTCATTTTTTAGGAGTCAGCGTATATCTATACTTTAGGCCACTTCTTCCTCCATGCAAAGCAAACTTCTAGGTATACAAGTCACACCTCTGACTCCTGGGAGAATTTCCCTTCACCACTGCTTTTAAGGATATCTCTCAGTGGAGCCAGAGTTCATTTATGGCAGCACCAACATAATGTTCAACTTCTGACTCATCTGAGAACTAGACTCGTGTTTCCTTCTCATTTAATGGATCATACATAGGATGTTGCCCAGAAGTAGGGTGCCCTTACATCCCAGTTTGCCTGGGACAATTCCAATGTACAACAGGGAAATAGAGATACACACACACACACACACACACAAAGTCAGACACACACACAAACACACCCAAAGCATTCTTTTTAACAAGGAAACTTCTAGAACCCTCAGATATTCTAGGGCATAACATCTGCTGTAGGCTTTTGTAGGCCATTTTCCTTACTCTGGCCCTCACTCTACACTGTTAGTCTTCTAAGCCATCCAATAAATAGGACTGAGCATTATTGCTAAGTGTGGTATATGCTGCCAGTTTATTAGTGGTAAACAGTGGAGATGTTCTGGCATGTTACAGATCATTGGACCCTTAAAAACTTCATTGATATGAGTTCATTACCCAACCTCTGGAATACATGTGCCTTCCTAGGGCTTCTAGAAACTTCCAGAATACTTGCTACTTCCTGTTCTCCAGGTCTAATTAATATGATCCCATCAATATAGTATATCAGCATGATGTTCTGTAGAATATTAAGATGATAAATGTCCTGGCAAACTTTCTTTTTCTGGAAATCAGAGAGAATTAACATAACTCAAAAACAAGAGAATAAATGTATACTGGGTCCCTTTCCACAAAAACGAGGATTATTGTTGATCTTCCTTATGGGAATTGAGAACACATTCAGCAAAATCAATAGCACAAATCAAATGCCAGAAACTTGTTGATATGTTTCAGTAAAAATGAGGCCCAGTACAGCAGTTGTGATTGGGACTACCACTTGGATCAGTTTACAGACATCCACTATCTTCTACAGTAATTCTTCTGTTTTGTTTTGTTTTTTCCTGGAGTCAAATAGATGGACTAAATAGGGTATGTTGAACCCTTTAAGTCTTTGAAGAAAGGGATAATCTCTGAAATTCATGATGGGATGTGATATTGCTTCTCTTGATTTTTTGAAAAGGTGTTAAGTTTTCCACTTGGCTTTTATTACCTTATTGGTTCTTACTTCATTGGTCAGGGAACAAACCTGAAGCTTCTGTCAGTTACTAAATGTGTGTGTATGTGTGTGTATGTGTATTCCTATTTTTCTGTTGTACACGTAGTATTCACTAGCACCATTGAAAGAATAACTTGTACCAAAACTCCACTTTTCACCTCCATGAACTTCCTCTAAAATTGGAGGACCATGATGGTGGTTCAGATCTCCTGGTAGTAGCATTAGCACAGAAATCATATCCAAGAATCCTCAGACAGTCTGGATGCTCCACTCTATCCAGTGAACAATAAAAACTGGAAAATAGCTATACGTTCCTTTGGGAATAGATGAGAAGAATGTTTATCATAGGTACTCATTGTGGCTTTCCAAAATCCTTCCAAAAAGGGATCTGGACTCCCAATCAATGGGTTCTGGGTCAGTGAACTAGCTTTGATCTAAAACTGGATGAAGGACTGTGATTTTTTTCATTGTGGAGGCTGACATCAGCCTTTGCTTGCTTACACCCAAATTGGTCATTTATCTAGCTCACCATTTGAACACCAGGATCTATTAGCATCTGCAAATACCTGCGTACTCCATCTTTGCTGTCCATTACAGTAATTATGTTCACTTTGCCACCACCACCTGGCTTCTCCTCTTCAATTCCTGAATATCATCATTCCGTCGATACTAAGAAGTATCTTAGTATCAGTTCTATGTATCTCCTAGAGTCAGTCACAGACTGCAGAGGAAACCCACCACCGAGCTTCTCAAAGATGCTGATGTCCTCCTAAAGGAGAACATTCCTTATTGCCTTAGTGAATCAGCTCTGCACAATGTAGTACAGTGGAAGGACTCTGGGCTTTGGAATAATATGAGTCATGTTCAGTACTGACTCTGCTATTTACCAACAGTGACATTAACTTCTCTGAGCTTCTGTTTTCTCAACCGCAAATGTATCTACTTAGCAGGTTGCTTTTAAGGTTTAAAAAAATCTAACATAATGCCTAAGACATCATATGCACTCAATAAAGTCTTCTCCCCTTTCTCTTCCTTCTTTCCTGTCATAAGGAAAACCACATTATCTCTTGACTTTCTATACTCAGCTTTTACTACTTACACACAATCCACCCACTCTGTCGACAAGATCTATCTACAACTCTCACAAACAGTGAAGGCATTAAGCAATGTTAGTTATTCCTTCCCTTCTTTCTTGATATCTCTTTTCAGGCCCCCTTCCCCTAATTCCACTTAGGAAACGGGAAAATATTTTAAATGTATAGGGAAGTCCTGTAATTTTAACACATTAAAGAAGAAAATCAAGATATTATTAGGATTTGTAGAAATTGCAAAAGCTTTTATATATTACATGTATTCTAGAAAATTACATTTTTTCTGGCTCAGAAATAGGCAATATTAAAATTGAAAAAAGAAATTGTTTCTTCTAGTAAGAATTCATTTTTATATTTCTAAATATTACATTAACTTATACAGATTTTTTTTTAATTCACACTAGTACTAATTTAGTACGAAAAATGGAAAAGTATAATGGAGAGTATGACCTGAAACTCTAAATTACCCAATTATTTGTTTCTTTCACTTAAGTCTTTACTCAAGGTTCTTTTAAAATATAGATCAAGGGTCAGCAAGCTACAGTGTGCTGGCCAAGCCTGGGCTACTGCTTGTTTTTGTAAAGTTTTATTGGAACACAACCAAACCCAATCATTTACATGTAGTCTATGGCTGCTTTCTGGCTATAACAGCAGAGCTGAGTAGTTGTGACAGAAAACAATCTACCCTTTCTAGAAAGCCTAAAATAATTACTGTGCGGCCTTTTACAGAAAAACGGTTGCCAGCCCCTGACATAGAGTGACATAGATCATAGGGACGTCATATGGATGACCTTGTTGAAGTTCACATCACAAATATTTAAACCAACAGAAGCAGAATGTAGGTATTGTCTAATAAATTCTATTTTGTTGGATGCAAGCCTAGATTTAAAATGTTCAGAGTTCAAAGTTTTTTCTTTTACTTTTACCATTTTGAATCTGTGTGAATAAATGGTCATCTTCCTAACGGTGAACCCAATATTAAGTGAGATTTTCTCTAACTCTAGGATGGTGCACAGTTTTCTTTTTAGGATTACCACAACAAACTACATAACCTCAGATTAAAGATTCCATCACCAAGGCTTCAACCTTCTCCTCTGCAGACCAAGTTTTATAATTTTATATACGACATAAGGTATGTAGTTTAAAAGCTTCAGAAATGTAATAAAGCACAGAAGTTGACCACACATACTGTTTTGCTACAACAGAACTGGAGTAATTTATGGCAAATACTTATCTCCATTCTCATCAATCATGCGTTGAAACTTGCTGGTAAGATTCCCATTTTGCTAAGAATGAGTAAAGATGCTGGGTCAGTGCCCTGTCACTCTGATTTTCCTAGTTGAATTTGGCATCTAGTAATTTTTTTTTAAGGGAGGGACACTTATCATCTGTTCCACTGTCATTAGGTTGAGAATTCTAAGTCCCAGTTTGATTTCTATCTGCATAATCTCACTGGTTTTAATCTCATTTCCTAAAAATGCTTTTTCTAGAACACGTGCTCCTGATGATTCCAAAGCACTCTTGCTCTTGGCATTATTTATTAGGTCTTTTCCTATTGCCATTAGTTCTTTCTTCTCCCTCCTTTCGACCCTTCTTCCCTCACTCACTGAAATATTCCTTGGCCTAGATGGCATCTGTGGCAAGAAGATATGACTACTGAGCAAGTCAAAACCCACATCTAGTACTGAGTAGAGAATGTGTTCTTGGTTTTTATTTTAAAATTGACCAGTGAATAAACTGATTTACCGATAAATCTGCAAGCTTGGAATGTGGGAGAGTGCTCCCTCCATATGTGGCAGTGAGTTCTGTGTTTTAGAGATGAATTTTTGCTCCTTTAACCTAGCCCCATTCCACCACACAGTCTCAGTAAGGTATTCACTTACTAATACCCAGTTAAATCACACTGCTATGGTTCTTTAAGCATTGCCACCTACCTCCTCCTTCCTCCAAACTCTCCCCTCTCTTATCCACTGCACACACCCTCCTGATATCTCTCCATCCATCTAAATCCTACCTAGTCTTCAAACCCAGCTGTGGCATAACACTTCCTCTGACCCCTCCAGTCTGTAACTTCTCTCTTTGGAAGTCCTACTGTCTCTCTCTTTCCGACAGAGCATGTCCCCAGATATGTGCATATATCACATGGCCCCAGACACCACAGCTGCTACCTTATATTTGATCTCTCTTTTTCCGTGTATTGTCTAATCTTACCCAAATGGATTAAAAGTTCTTGGAAGGCAAGGGATGTTCCTTTTATTCTTTTCCATTCGCCTATTGTAACCCTCATAATTTCCTATATACACTCTAGGCTCAATAAGTGAGGGTTGATTAATTCTTGTTCATAAATTTACCACTGTGGTAAATGTATCCCCTAATCTAATCTGTTTTACATGGAGATGAAGGAAAGATATCTAAGCAACTTTTCCTGGAAGTTTTGATATTGAGGTTGAATTACAAGTATTACGGGTGATATTTTCCAAAGACTAAGAAATTACCTTAGACACTTCTTTGCTTCCCTAAGTGCTATATATGAAAGCTATGAGTGAATGGCCAATTCTATATAAATTTTAAGGTGTACTTAGACAAAACTCTAAAATGATAGTGATTGGGGTAGAGAAAATTACAGTCTTTGTTTCCGCACTGTGAAAAATTTAGATATAAATCTGGTGACTGCATCATTCAAGATTTTCTTAAAAAGGCTAAATGAAATACGTTTTGAAAACCGTAGTTTTTTAAGGTTAAAATGATTTAGGAAAAATATTCCCAGTTACATGTTTTGTCAATAAATGACAGAATACAACCCCTACCAATCACATGGAAATATGGTCCCTGAAACAAGTAAAAGCATCTGCAATTCAAGATAAACAGAGTGAAAAAACAACAACAGCATTTTCTGTAAGTCAGACCTATTAGAAAGAAAGAACAAAGAAATATTATGGTAGAGAAAAGTTGTAAGAGACAATGATAATAAATTTATATTTTAGGAAAAGGATGGTAGGGGATATATGTTTGCATTATCTTGCTGGAAAATAAAACAGAGCAATATGTTATCAAGATCTTTAAACATGTCAATAATGTTTGATCAGTAATTACATATCTCCTAAGGAAATAAGATACGAGGATAATATTTTAGTACACAGATGTTCTTCAATACATTATTTATAATAATAGAATATTGAAAGAAACTGAAAGATCCAAGAATAAGAGATTTGGGCATTTAGTATTATGGAGACATTAAAGTGTCCTTTTTTTAAGATTGCTTGAGAAACTATCTATAGAACAAATAACCACTCAATTTCTATGCCAGCAGAATGTTAGGCCCATTATAAGCATGATATCATTTAATCTTCAGAATAACCTTGGGAGGGGTAAATTATTACCCCAATTTTATAGATAAAGAAACTGATGCTAGCGGGGTTATTCAACTTGCCCCATCAAAAAAAAAATCTAGCATGTGTCAAGATGGAAAACTCAATAATATACTTCACTATATTCTGTATTGTTATTGATCTACATTCTTATAGAATATACTTTCTTATTCCATACTGTTAAGTAAAAAAAAAGCAGGATGTAAAATTGTATATTCATCATATTCTTAACTGTAAAAATGCATAAAAACATATTGGAATGTACACCAATGTTCATTGCAGCACTATTCTCAATAGCCAAAAGGTGGAAACAACTGAAATATCCAACAACTGAGGAATGGTAAAGCAAAATGTGGTATATACATGTAATGGACTATTAGTCAGCCATAAAGAGGAACGAAGTCCTGACTGATGCATGCCACAACATGGATGAACCCTGAGGACGTTATACTGAGTGAAATAAGTCAGAAATAAAAAGACAAATACTGTATGATATCCTTACATGAAATAAGAAAATAAATGGAAATCAAAAGTAATTAGTGGTTAGCAGGGGCAGAGGATTGGGGGAAAGAGGGATTTCGCATGGAGTGCACTGAAGATATATTAATAGTGGTGGGATAATTTGGAAAAAGAGAGCAAAAATGGTTGTACAACTTGAGGAATGTGATCAATGTCATTGAAATGTACATGCAGAAACTGATGAAATACTGTATGTGTTGTGTGTATATTACAATAATAAAAAAAATTGGAAAGAAATATAGCAATATCTAAACAGGAACTCCTGAATAGTAAGATAGGTAGGAAAATTGCATTCACCTCTTTGTACTTTTGTTTCATTTATAATATATGCATGTATATCTTTCATGGGACAGGACCTTTGGGCAAACAGAGATGAATCAGATACCTCAGTGCATTGCATATTACCACTCCTGGTCTGTGCAAGGCTCCCTGTTATTTTATATAAGTAATGACTTTCTTTTATTCCCAATCCCTACTGTCATTCTCCTGCCCTCCTTCATAGACAACTATTCCAATGTGTTTATGGTCTATCCTTTAATTTATATGTGATCTTCTAAAAATGGCGCTCTTCTTTTATATACATGTATTTTGATTTACATAAAAAATGTTGGGTTACATATTTCATTCTGTTCTTCCTTTTCGCTTCATCGTTATGTTTTAAGGTGTCCTGTGTTGTAAAATTCAATGCTTCTCATTTTGCACAGTCCTCTATCATTTACTTATACTGTGTTTCACCCTATTCACTCTCCCACTTCTCCAGTTGGCCTTCAGCAGTCTGCCACCTCAGACAGCACATTTGAGCTGCCATTAATTTGGTCTGGATAATTTCCTCCCAGATTAGAGCAACTAGTGGGACTCTAGGACATAGAGGCTTGGATCAGGCTATGGAAGGGAGCACAGTTCAGAGGAAAAGTGATTTTAAAGCATGTGATACTTTAAAGGAGAACACATGCATTATTACTTGAATCATCAGAAAAAATAAAAGCTATGCTTGAGATTACTGAAAGTAAATTAGCCTTTAAATGCGTATATCACTTATGCCCTAAAGTTATTATAAAAACATTTAAACACATGTCATGGTTTGAATTATGTCCCCCAAAAAGTGTGTGTATCAGTTTGGCTAGGCCATGATTCCTGGTACTGTGTGATTTTCCTGTATGTTGTAAACCTGCCTCTGTGATGTTAATGAGGGAGGATGGGTGGCAGTTGTGTTAGTAAGGCAGGACCTGATCTACAAGACTGGATTGTGTCCTAGGGCAATCTCTTGAGATATAAAAGACAGAAGTGAGCAGAGAGACAGGGGGACCTCATACCATCAAGAAAACAGTGCCGGGAGCAGAGCATGTCCTTTGGACTGGGGTCCCTGTGCCGAGAAGCTCCTAGTCTGGGGGAACACTGATGAGAAGGCTGAGAGAGAAAGCCTTCCCCTGGAGCTGACACCCTGAATTTAGACTTTTAGCCTACTTTGACTGTGAGGAAAAAAACCTCTTCGTTAAAACCATCCACTTGTGGTATTTCTGTTATGGCAGCACTAGATGACTAAGACAACACATTAAATATAATTTCCGCATGTTATTGAGGACACAGAAAGCTATTAACACTTTCATTGAGGATTTCCCATTCAGTCTAGAACACTCACATCTTCATTGCAGTAACCAAAATCAGGTAAGTGTAGAATTATCAGGGAGTCAAATAAAATACAGTTTAATGGAGAAGCCAAAAGCAGAAGTGTTTTTTGTCTTGATTTCTAAACACAAAACAAATTGTATTCATCACAATGATTTCAGATGCAAAAGACAGAAACTTGACTTAAACTAGTTTAAATAAAAAGACCAGTTTCTAGTATCTCCTCCAGTATTCACAGCAGCAGCCCCTCAAAAGGACTCTGGTCTTCCGTGGGCACATGAATACTTCCTAGTCCAATCACTAGATTGTATCAGTCACATTGGGTCACTCGCTCCCCCTTATAGCAGGGAAAATGGGGCCACTTGATTGATAAACCCATTGCCATCAAGTGGATTCCAATTCATAGAGACCCTAAAGGACAGAGTAGAACTGCCTCATAGGGCTTCCAAAGCTGTAACCTTTAAGGAGGCAGACTGCCACATCTTTCTCCCACGGAGCAGCTGGTATGTTCAAACCACCGACTGTTGGTTAGCCACCAAGCGCTTAAACACTGCACCAACAGGGCTGCTTACATGACTGATAGCCCAACCAAAATCATCTGCAATGACAAAAGCTAAGTTTACCAAAGAATACTTCTGTTACCTCAAAAAGAAGGGAAAGGGTGTAGGCCAGGCAAAAATTACAAATGTTAATTACACAAATTAAGCTTTAGTACTAAGCAGATAAATACTTTCAGTCTTTGAAATTAAATAAGTATGCCCACTGCAATTAAGAAAGAACTCAGAGAATTTGTAATACAGACTATTTAAGACATATGTACTTTCTCAGGGAACTAGGTGACCCCTTTGAATAAAATGATTGATGGCCTTCACAAGATGAGCAGGTGTGAAAACAACACGATTCCCGATTGTATGTAGTTTGCCTGCCAAGTAGTATGTAAAGACCAGCCAACCTCTGAGCCCCCAGTGTCCAGTCTCTCTCCTCATCTGCAATCTTCATCCCAATAGGGTGAGTTTCAAAGATGGGTTAAGACTTAGAAGTCAGTTTCATTCATTTTTTGGAAATGAAAATATCTAAAAGTGAAATAATTTGTTTCATCTTGCTAAAACACTCTCTTGCTGGCTTGGGGAAACAGTTATGTTGTAAGTGATCCTATAAAGAAGACCATGTGGCAAAGACCTGAGGACAGCCTCTGGCCAATAGCCCTCAAGCACCTGAAGCCCTCAGTTCAACAGGCTGCACATAACTGAGTCGTAGCAAAAAAGACGTTAAAATCTTATGTAACATAATCACAGAAGTAATATCCCATCACCTTTTCTATATTCTATTGATTAGAAGCAAGTCACAGGTTGTGTTCATACTCAAAGGGATTACCAAGGGCATGAGTATTGAAAGGGGGGGATAAGTGGAAGCCATCTAAGAGTCTGTCTGCTACAGATAAGATAGAGAAAGTGGGAGAAGCATAGAACACTTTTTCTCATCTTTTATTATAATGATTGTGCTAATACTGTCAAAATTTGAAACATGGGCTTGGAAAAATAATAATCTAACCTCAATGTTCCTCTGACCTTCTAATCTTTGTTCTTGGCTTAAAATTTTTTTTAAGATATTAATACCTTTTGTGGTAAAGAAATACCTACTAAATGTCAGCATTTACTTCAATTTCAATTATTATTTATTATCTATTAAATTCAAGTAAAATAAAATTTTTAATTTTATGGAAAATATCTTGTATAATATAACTCATTGTTATAATTTTTTATTCTTTCTTTAAGTATATATGCAATAGAGCAATACTTGAAATTATTTGTTTTGCTCTAGTCTGTTTTCATAAAAACATCATTCTTACAAAAATATTGCTGGATCATAAATAAAACATTTATCATTTTATTATTATTACTATTATTAGTTTGTTATCAACAAGATAACAGTTTTATAAATTTATTTCACCAGGATTAATAAATTTCATAGAGCATTTGACTGTTATCAAGACTTACACAATTGTGACTAGCCAATATTACAAAAAAAGCTAAGCAAAATGCAACAAAAGGAAAAGATAAACATAAATGACTGCCTTCAGTTCAATAAAAAACAGCAGCTTTTATAATGAATTATATAAATCCTAATTAAATATTAATCCAAGTATCAGTGTTAATTCATTATACAAAACAATCTTTGAGAAACTAAGTTTTACCGTGATAGAGCTTCTGAATTCTTATGTTATAGTTCACCTGTCGTTGTGGCTGTGTGTTGTGGAGTCAATTCTGACTTATAGTGACCTTATATGACAGAGTAGAACTGACCTAGTAACTAATGGGTTCGAACTGCCCATCTTTTGGTTAGCAGCCAAGTTCTTAACTGTTGTACCATCAGGGTTTCTTTAGTTTACCTACAGGAAGTAAAAAAAATCTGGAAGCATTTTCAGACAATAAAAATGTGTGACTTATTGTTTTTGAATCTTATCCAAACTCCAAATATTCGTATAATGGTTGGTAAACTGTAACAGCTGGCTTACTATAGAACTAAACAGGATACCTGGTACAGACCTTTAATCACAGGTGACAGAACTCTAAATTATTCATTATGGGTAAATATGTTTTATGTTTATTTATTTTGCTGGTCAGAGAGGATTCTGAAATTGAGATAAGTAATTATTATCTCAACATAATATTTTTGTAAAATTATAACTTCTGGTGTATGTATATTTATATATTCACACATATACATGTATGTATGTGGTCACATATGCATATATGCACATACATATATGCACTCACATACATATGCATACATAATGTTATGTTGCAGAGAGCTTCTATGCTATAGTTTGAAGAATTAATTAAAATATTCACACTGCAACCATTCTTGCTAAAGAAATCGTAAGATCCTCTTACCCCCAGCCTTAGCTTTCTATTGCTAATATAACAAATTTAGTGGTATAAAACAACAAAAATTTATTACCTTACAGTTCTGGAGGTAATAAAATCATAGTGTCAGTTGGGCTGTGTTTGTTCTCGAGCTCTAGCTCTAGGAAAGAATTTGTTTCCTTGCCTTTTCCAGCTTCTAGAGGCCACCTACATTCCTTGGCTCCTGGTCCCTTCCTCCACCTTCAAAGACAGGAGCATAACATCTTCACATCTCTCTCTAGCTCTGACACTGACTCTTCTGCCTCCCCCTTTCACTTATAATGACCCTTGTGACTACATTGTGACCACCAGATAATACAAGATAATCTCCTCATCTCAAAATCCTAAACTTAATCACATCTGCAAGGTCCCTTTTGCCATGTAAGGTAACATAGTCACAGGTTCTGTGTATCAGAACATAAGTATCTTTGGGGATCATTATTTTGCCTGCCACACCATTCATTCCGGTTCATTTTGATACGTGCATTTTCAGGCAAATTTTAAGGTAAGGATTTTGCTTGTTTGCTTGTGTAAGAGCTCACCTGTGAAGTCCATTTTTACCCAGAGTAATTATCTCTATAGCCAACTATGACTGATAGTCCTAATTTGGAGATTCAGGTAGAAGCTATTTGGAGTGTACTTAAGGTAAAGCACATTATTGAGGTGAGTATTCTTGGGAGGAGGGAGACATAACTGTAAAGGAGGAGAGAATTAGGGCAGAGAGATCAAGGTTAGAAGGGCAATAGAGATGTTTATGATGCTGATGAACCCAGCCTCCAAGTAGCTCCTAAGGAGAAATTTTCTTGAAGATAAAATTTTTTTAAAACTTTCCAATGACTGGTTAGAAGACACAGCCTCCTAAGAGGGGCAGTCTTGGACTGGACATAAAGGAAAAAGGAACCAAATTAATTTACAAGGAATAGGAAAATACTGTGAGGTTAAAGCGATCCTCTCCACATTGTTATCTTTTAAGAGTACTATCGCTTGGGAAGTGTAAACATGGGGACTGGGTAAAGCTTGAAAGTCTGAAACAGGACTTTCTTGCTGAAAGAGGTAGCATATACAGGGGAATATGATTAAGCCGGCTGGTCAAAATGGGATCTACCTTCACTTTATGCCAGGACTATGGAAGGGCAGAGTCTGGTAATCTATAATAAACTAGACAGTGACTTAAGTCAGGACACATAGAGTCAGTCGGGGCCTGGAGAGGGAGGGGATGCCTCTATCTTCAATGACTGGCCCATTAGTGCATCAAGCAATCAAGCAGGAATTACACACACACACACACACACATATACATATGTGTATATATACATATTTTTTTCATATAGCCCACAACTTGACATAAGTGCTTAAGTATTTTTTGCTAAAATACAATGACTTATTTAGTACTTTCCAGTTAGGAAGAAACACATTAAAAACCTTTTTAAATGATATTAAAAAAACATGGGTATGGTCTTGACTTACTGATAAACGAGAAGCACCCCCAAAGTTAAATGGAAATTTATTTTCACATCCACATATATATTAAACAGAGCTACTATGTGCAAGTCAGAATTAGGGAAATGTGTTATCCAAGACTGACACATTTCTAGGGACTACAGACACATACTGAAAACTGAAAAGTTTTCTCAGCCTCCAGAAACTGGCAGTTAAGGAGGAAAATCATGCATCAGAAGTAGAAGGAAGGGGTGGATGAATTGCCTGTAAAATTTAGTCAGCTGCCAAAGGGTCCCCAGTTAGATGTGTGTGGGGGGTCACTCTTGCTCAGCCTGACCAAGTATCCCCAAAACGGATCAGAGAAGTTTCTTACCTGGAGGTCAGGAGAAAAGGAAAAATAAATATCAGAGTCTTTTGCCATTCAGTCCTGCCCTGTGGTCGTAAGGTGACCAGGTAACATTCTGTATGCCACCCAATAGCTCATGTTTTCTTTTTTCTTTTCTTTATAAATTACTTGGCTCAATAACTTCACTAAGTTCCAAGAACGGTGAAAACGTTCCTTGCAGCCAAATCTTGTTCTCTGGGAGAGGAGACCACAGGCAGGCAGACTCCAATTTATGAAAGGGCTATATTTTAAATGTTCCTTTGAATATAAATAGTTTAGTACTTGGAATTTATTTTCTCATAGAAACCATGCTGTAAATGGAGAGTCATACCCCTTGCAAGTTTTCAAACATCTATTTTCAACCATATTGTCCTGGAACCACTTTGCACTATTTTTAATTACAGCTATCTACCACTTTTAACTATTCCTGAATATATCTCTATTTCCACTTTTTTTCCTTCACATGGTTGTAAGGTATAGTACAATTTAAAGTTTACAGTGTCTGAAAGTACTTTACCTATCTTGCTAATAAGCTGCCATTGCCAAGGAAGATGATCACAAGAATAAGAAGTGAATATATTTATCTATATCTATATCTATCTATTCAGAATCTCAACTCAAGACTCCAGAAAAACAAATGTCCTCAAGTCCATACTCACCCCTCTTCTTCCTGTTCTTCCTTAGCAATAGCCATCTATTAGCAGGACGGGAAAGATGCTTCCAGATGCTATAAACTTTACAGTGCACTGTACCTCCACAGTCATATGAAAGAAAATAACTTGATCAGTTATCCTGTTCAGAGGTCCCAGGAAGCTGGAAGCCAGCAGATTAAATCCAACACGGTATTTTATTTGACCTATACAGCATTTAAAAATATTTTTAAATTACTGACCAACACTTAAAAACGGACAAACTGCATATAAATATGCAGATGTTTATCTTGTCTTGATAAATTGGAAAATTGATGAGACCAGGCCTATATTTTGAATGGCACTTTTAACGAGTACTGAGTAACTATTGTGCTTTTAGGTGGTCACCCTCTCCACTGTTCCTCTTTATCCTACAGAAGGCAATGTTTCCCACATGTGTATTAACAGACTGGCTACTGAATACATTTGATCTGTCAGTCTAGATTCTATTTGTTTGGAATAGAGAAACAAGTAGTAGTTCCTCCCAAAGAGGAAGTGGGAGACTCTGGCCTCAGAATTCTTTCTTCCCATTCCCATGCATAATTCATTTCATAAACCAGGAGTTTATATGCTGGGAATGTCTTATACTGCCTAACAACAAATATATCTCAGTAAAAATTCAGACTTTTTTTTTTTTAATTCAGACAACTTTGCTTATTTATTAGTCTTGCAAGGAAGCAGGGAAAAGGCTAGAGAAACTAACAAGCTGTCCTCTTGGTTGTTCTGGAAATAAGGACACAGAGAATTCAAAAACATTTTTGCTAGATACCTGATACTGTGATTTGTATACTTTGATCTATTTCCTATTTTCATCTTCACTTTTAAAATTGGGCTTTTATCTTTCAAAAAGAAAACAAAACATGCAAGTGTTTATATCTAACCCCAAAAGGGGACTTGGGGTGGCTTTAGGCCCTCAGAATGTCTATCACACCTCCCAAGTCACCCCTCTAAGGGATGAAAGTGTGTTTGTCATAGAAACACACGTTCAAAAGAATTCTTCTGCCTCCCCATATTCAAATCAGGTTAGCATCCTAACACTCTTGCATACAGAAATTCTGGAGCCTCCTCTTAAATATTATTCAAACCAAACAAATGAAAAGTAAGTCTGCCTACCTGCTAAACACTCCCAGCCCTCTTCTCTTAAGGTAATCACTACTAACACACTCTTTGTACACTCCTTGATTTTTTTTTTTTTAGTTGAAAGCAAGACCAAGAAATTACTGGAGCAGCAACTCAGAGGCAATAAAAACGCTGTTTCTGTCTATCACTGACATAGTACTCCTTATGAGCCTTCGCCAGCTAGGCATTACCCATTGCCGTTGAGTTGATTCCGAATCATGACGACCAAATAGGCATTAGGGGAAAACAAAGAAAAATTTTATTCAAACCTGTTTTGTAGGCTTAATTCCCTAATTTGAATAATCTCTTTAGTTATCTCAGCCTGTTGAATAAAAAAACTCAATCTCATGCTCTAGCATTTACCAATTGGACTTCATCAAAATTAGAAATGTCTGGTCTTTAAAAGGCACTGTTAGAATAAAAAGACAAACCAGAGTTGGGATAAAGTATTTTCAATTCATATATCTGATCAAGGACTTGTATCCAGAATATATAAAGAACTCTCAAAACTCCATATTAAGAAAACAAATAACCCAGTTAGAAAAATTGGCAGAAGGTTTGAACAGATATGGTAAATAAGCACAAATAAACACAGTGGTCATTAGGAAAATGCAAATTAAACCCACAGTGAGATACTAGTACACCTATTCTTATTAGAATGGCAAAAATTAAAACAACTGACCATACCTCCAGGTGGGGAAGATGTGGAGGAAGTGTAATTCGCATAAATTGCTGTTGGGACTAAAAAATGGTACAACCAAGTTAGACAACAATTTGGCAGTTTCTTAAAAAGTTAAACATACAATTATCATGTGGTCCAACCAAAGGAAAGCCTATGTTCATACAAAGACTTGAATTGACATAAATGTTTAGAGCAGCTTTAATTGTAATAGGCAAAAAGAGAAAACAGAAACAACCCAAATGGTCATCAACAGGTGAGTGTATAAACATATTGTGTATATCCATACAAGGGAACAGTACTTAGAAATAAAAAAGTAATGAACTATTGATACACAATGACATGAATGAATCTCAAAATAATTATGCTGAGTGAAAAAAGCCAGACAAAAAGAATGTGTACTATATGATTCCGTTTATATAAAACCCTGGAGAATGCAAACTAATCTACAGTGACAGAAAGCAGTCCAGTGGCTGTTTGTGGAAGTGGAGTGAAAAGTAGAGGGAGAGAAATATTACTAAGGGTCATGTAAAAACTACCGGGGAGATGGCTATGTTCACTGTCCTGATTGTTGGGATGGGTTCATGGGTACGTGCATAATGCAGAAACGTATATAACTTTACACATTAAATATTACATTTTATCATATATCAAGTATAACATGATACAGCTGTTAAAAACAAATAAATAAGACAAAACAAAAAAATCCCACAATATGATGCCACAGAGTAGCTAAAATTAAAAAGAATTAAAATGTCAAGTGTTGGCAAAGATATGAAGCAACTGGAACTCTCACACATTGGCACTGGAGATAAAAAATTGTCTGACATTTTGGAAACACTTTGGCATTTTTTCCATATAGCTAAACATTTACCATATGACTCAGCAATCCGATTCCTAAGTAATTACTCTAGAGAAATAAAACCATATGTCCACATGAAAAATTGTATTCATATGTCTATAAAACCCAAAACCCATTGCCATCGAGTTGATTCTGACTCGAATGTTCCTATGGGACAGAGTAGAACTGCCCCACAGGGCTTCCAAGGCTGTAAATCTTCACAGAAACAGACTGCCACATCTTTCTCCCATAGAGCAGTTGGTGAGTTCAAACCGCCAACCTTTTGGTTAGCAGCCAAGCGCTTTAACCACTGCACTACCAGGGCTCTTCAAATGTATATAGCAGCCCAAAATGGGAAACAACTAAATGTACATCAAAAGAAGAATGGGTTAACAAATTGTAGTGCATCATACAACGGAATATTACTCAGCAATTAAGAGGAATAAATTGCACATTTATACTTGAACAAATAAGCAAATTCATGGCGACTGGTGGGAGTAGGGTTTTCCATGGCTAAAGTGGGAAGTTACAGATAAGCATGAGGGGTGACTAGAAACAACTATGTGATACTAGATTAGAGTCAGAGACATCGGTATGAACTCATGTTTAGCTTAATACAAATACTGATGGATAGATAAGGAAATAATTACAGATACGAGCGTATACATGTGTTAGTACACATACAAATATTTACCAGATCTATCCACTAGAAGGGCCTGGAAGCAAGATACCTAGTTGCAAAAAGCATACTCCATGGCCAGATCTTGGTTTCTAATAACATTCTCCAATAAAATAAACCAGGGCTCCTTGGAGAAATGGCTGATTTTGGTTCTGGGACAGTAGTTGTACAAACTAATCCTAAAGTACCTTGTAGTATCAGAAAGTAAGGAAGTGCTCAACCAACAAAACAATAGAGGTATGTCAAAGGAACACAGGAGCTAATCAAAAGAGGTTCTAATGGCCAGAGTGGAACAATTTGAGCATTAAAATACATACATAGTATTGGCTTATAACTCAAAGTAGAAATACATATACATGAGCAAAACTGATGTAAATAAATGATTAAATAAATAAACAGAAGAGACAAATCTCCTGTACAAAAGAATTCTAAATAACTTGTTACTCACCCCTAAAAGAGGTGAAGCATAACTCCCACCCTTAAGTGTGGGCTACACTTAGTGACTTGTTTCTGAAGAGTATAGTACAGAAATGGAAAAAAAGTAACTTTGCAGAGGAGAAAACTGACAAACATTACCTTAGCTAGGTGATCAAGGTTAGCATCATCAGTGATAAATCATGTCGATAGCAGTGTTCCCTTGATATGATGGACTGAGAATGGCACTTCACCTTTGTGGTCTTTCTTTGAAAAAAACTGTAACCGCAATCTAATTACAAGAAAACCATCAGACACACCCAAACTGAGAGACATTCCACAAAATACCTGACCAGTACTCCTCAAAACTGTCAAGGTAATCAAAAACAAGAAAAATTTGAGAAAGGGTCACAGCCCAGAGGAGCCTAAAGAGACATAACAACTAAATGTAACGTGGTGTCCTGGACTAGGTCCTGGAAAAAGACATTAGAGAAAAACTAATACATTTCTTCTTAAGAGTATAGAGTTTAGCAAAAAAAAAAAAAAAGTTTAGAAAGGGGCAAACTATTGATACATACAACAACATGGGTGAAAACTTAAAAGTATTATACTAAGTGAAAGCAGTCACACCTAAAAGAGTATACACCGCATGATTCCATTTATATGAAATTCTAGACAGTTAAAACTACAGCAACAAGAGACCCGCAAACGGGGTATGAGAAAGCAGCCTCACGGAGCGTCCAGCGGGAGACAAACCAGCTGGTAATTTGCAATATACACTTTCCCACCCCCGACCCTTCTTCACCCCGACTTGGCCTCCTCTGCTTCCCGCGGCCAAAATCTCTTGACCAGGAAACACCAGCTGCTTGGATTCCACATACCCAAATGGGCTGGCTCTCTGAGTGCCATTTGTTGGCTGCTGGTGTTGCTTTTTTCTGCTTCTTTTGATTTCTTCCTTGCCTCTCACCACCTCCCCCTCCTTTCGCTCAAATACCTGGCTCTGTGAGCCATCTTTGCCTCTTCCTGAGGGGCTGCAGAGCTCCGGTAATTTGTGATATACGCTTTCCCACTCCCTACCCTTCATCACCCACACTCGCCCGCTCTGCTTCCCGTGGACACAGTCTCTTGTCTGAGAAACGACAGCCCGCACTAGCTGGCTCTCTGAGGGCCATTTGTTGGCTGCTAGTGTTGTGTTTTTTTTCTGCTTCTTTTGATTTCTTCCTTACTTCTCACCACCTCTCCCTCCTTTCGTTCAAATACCTGGCTCTGAGCACTATCTTTGCTTCTTCCTAAGGGGCTGTGGAATTCCATTCAAGTGTGGAGCTGCTGCCCAGTCTGGGCTGCCGTGTTGGTGGGATCCAGGGGATTTTGTTTGTTTGTTTGTTTTGAATTGTTTGTTTGTTTTCTTTTCCTTTTCTTGGGATGGGAGCCCTTTCTGGCCAGGTGGTGCTGCATGGCAAGGAGACTTCCCACTTGGCTTGCAAAGACGTGCAGAGGGATCCCTGAGGACATTTTTTTTGTTGTTTTGGTTTTTTTTTTCTGTTTTTTAGGGGCCTTTCTTGGTTTTTTTTTTTTAAATTTGTTTTGTTTTCTTTTCCCTCTTTTTCCCTTGTTGTCTTTCTTCGTTGCTCAGTTTCTCATCCTCTATATCTTCCTTCTCTTTCTGTTCCCCAAATACCTGGTATTGTATACCTCTATGCCTTCTAGCCAGGCTGTACTGCAACACCTGAGAGCGACTTTCCCAGACCTCATAGCTGCACCGGTGGGATCCCTGGAAACTTTGTGGTTCTTTAACATTTCCAAATTTATTTATTCATTCTTTTCTTTTCTTCCCCTTCCCTTTTCTGTTTTTCTCCATTTCATAGTCTCTCATCTCTCCACTCCAAAGGCAAGCTCCCCTAGCATTCTTTTTTGTTTGTTTGTACATTTTTGGCCCCTGTTCCTCTCTCCTCTCTCCCATATCCACCTTAGCTCCACACATAACAATCTCCCCACTGCATCCTGCCTACCTGCACCATATGCTTGACATCACACCACCAAGCAGCACAGGCACGGCCTACTGGAACCTGCCCTGCACTGATTACTGACCCGCTCTGGTGGCTGTAGTAAGTGCCACAAACAACCCATCCCAGTAACTCCTCTTCAGCTATACCTGCCCTGCCATACCATATCTGAGTGACTGACCCTGCCA
>NW_004444057.1:8345660-8353511 GCF_000243295.1 Trichechus manatus latirostris | reverse complement strand
GTTCTGTAAGCCTTCATCTTAAGTGAGAATAGCAGCACAATTGGAAGAGCGTAGTCAATGTCACTGAACTGTGCATGTAGAAATTTTTGAAACGGTGTATCTTTGGCTATGTATATTTTCACCAAAAAAAAGGGTTGAGAAGTTAGAGGGTTGACATGTTGCGGGGTTGTTAATCAATGTCATAAAACAATATATGTACTACTGTTTCATGAGAAACTATTTGTTCTGTAAGCCTTCACCTGAAGTACAATAAATAAAAAAAACAAAACTACAGCAACAGAAAGAAGAAGAGTAATTGCCAGGGGCCAGAGTTGGGGAGAGAGGATTGACTACAAAGGGGGACTAGGAAAATGTTCTACCAGAATGCATTAATTTGGCATAATTGCTGAGTTTATTTTATGTAAATTATATCTTAACCATACTAACTTTAAAAAATAGGTTTTTTCATTTTCTTTAAGGCCTTTATCAGTTAGGCAGGATCACAGGCACCTTAAAAAGTTAACACCAATACAATGTTGTAAGCATGCTGATAGAAACAGAAATAAGTGTGGCATACTATTCTAATATTAAGGAAAGCTGCTGACACAGTTGTGAGGACAGGATCCCAGGGAATTCTTCCCAGAGTCTTGAAAAGAATTTTACTGTTCCTCCTTTTTGTATGTTTTATGGGTGGTCATCCTGTTCTCAAGAGACATTCCATTCTCTTTACAGGGCAAACCCAGGGTAACTAAATTTTTTTTCCCTGAAAAACACAATAATGTAATAGAATAAGAGGTACCTGTTATTTGACATTATTATACATGCCCTCGGCCAGATACAAAATCGGGTATAATGTGTTTGTATCAGGAATTATAATTCAATTCAACTGATGACATTGTTAAAGGAGAATGGGACTTTAAGGATGTGGTAAAAACCCTGCCCAGGAAGGGGAAGTTGCTCTTCCAAGTTCATGTAAACAGAGCTTGGCTTGCTGTGAAGCTTGTAAGTTTATCGGTTTCTCAAACGTTCTATCAGCCCCAAGGATATTCTTTCTTGGACTATTCTGATGTGAATTTTCTTTTTCCTTCTTTTCCTACTACCTTCACCCACCCTATAGCAGCTGGTTTCAATGAAGGCTTTGAAAGTCAGCAGATTATTCCCAACTGAAATATCCAGCCTTGATCTTGGACCTTTCTTCCCTGGTGCTTTGTGTCTTCTTACTGCCTTTTTCCAGTAAGAATAAAAATATTTGCTTTCCTCATACACATAAAAACTGTCTCTTATTTTTGCCAAAGATACAACCATCCCCTTAGTTCCCCAGGCTCACAATATTGGAATAACTTTTTAATCCCTCTCCCCTTGATCTTGGATCCAATTCATCACCGAGTCTTTCCAAATTCCTCTTACCCAAATCTAAGCTCACATTACCTCATATCTGCACTCTTCAGATGACCTTCCTTCTCATGCCTACATTCATTCTCTGTTCCAAAACACCATGTACTCAAATACTATAACCAAACCTGTTGCTGTTGAGTCGAATCTGACTCAGGCGACCCCATATGTAAGGGTAGAACTAAGCTTCATACAGTTTTTCTGGCTATAATCTTTATGGAAGCAGATCACAAGGCCGTTCTTCTGGAGCCCACTGGTGGGTTTGAATTGCAAACCTTTCTGTTAGTAGTCGCATGCAAATTGCTTGTGCCACCCAGGGACCTGTACAAAACTGCTATTAAAAAAAAAAAAAAAAAAACAGTTGCCCATAGAGTCGATTCCAACTCATGGCAACCCGATGTGTACACAGTAGAAATGCACTCCATAGGACTTTCAAGGCTGTGACCTTTTGGAAGCAGAACACCAGGTCTTTCTTCTGAGGCCCCTCTGGGTGGGTTCAAACCACTAACCTTTGGTTAGTAGTCCGTGCTTAACCAGTTGCATCACCTCAGTACTCCTCAAAACTCCTATAAACCAATAAACCAAACTCTTTGCCATCAAGTCATTTCTGACTCATGGTGACCCTATGTTTACAGAGTAGAACTGCTCCATGGGTATCTTAGTCATCTAGTGCTGCTATAACAGAAACAC
Source organism: Trichechus manatus latirostris (assembly GCF_000243295.1). Classification (NCBI taxonomy): domain Eukaryota; kingdom Metazoa; phylum Chordata; class Mammalia; order Sirenia; family Trichechidae; genus Trichechus; species Trichechus manatus. Next base: position 8,351,450 of record NW_004444057.1, on the reverse strand, counting down.
CACAAGTGGATGGCCTTAACAAACAGAAGTTTATTCTCTCACAGTCCAGCAGGCCGCAAGTCCAAATTCAGGGCATGAGCTCCAGGGGAAGGCTATCTGTCTCTGTCGGCTCTAGAGGAATTTCCCTGTAATGCATCAGTCTTCCCTTTGTCTGGGAGCATCTCAGAGCAGGAACCTCAGGTCCAAAGGATGCGCTTTGCTCCCAGCACTGCTTTCTTGGTGGTGTGAGTTTCCCACGTGTCTCTGCTCACTTCTCTCTTTTATATCTCAAAAGAGATTGGATTAAGACACTATCCAATCTTGTATACCTCATCAGTATAACTGCCACTAATCCATCTTATTACGTCATAGTGATTGAATTTACAACACATAAGGAAATTACATCAGATTACAAAATTGTACACAATTATACAATACTGGGACTCATGACACAGCCAAGGTGACAGATATTTTGGGGGGACACAATCCAATTCATGACAATAGGGTTTTCTTGGCTATAATCTTTACAGAAGAAGATTGCCCAGCCTTTCTTCCATAGTGCTTTTTGGTGGGTTCTAACAGCCAACTTTTAGGTTAGCAGATGACTACACCTTTAAAATATCTTTTTACTAACACTTCTTTCTGTACAAGAACCTATACTTCCCATTGTGTTATAATAAATCCAAACTGCAATGCCTTATATCAACTGCTCTTCTGTACATTTCATATACATCAAGAGAACCTCTTTGCTTTCCCTACTTGTTTCCCTGTTTACTGTGCAGTAATTATTACATTTGTCTTCAAAATAACCCTATAATATAGCTACTGTTATCATCTTCATTTGACAAATAAAGAAACAAAGACTCAAAAAGTCAAAGTAACTTGCCAAAGATCACTCAGCTTGTAAGCAGTAGAACTATTAGTTTATTCCAGATCATTCTGACTCTAAAGCTAATACTCTTAACTATTGTACTATACTGCTTCCACATCATCTACCTGCCACTGCAGGTGCTATTTCTTCTTTCTTCTAGAATCTCTCCTCCTTTCCATCTAGCCACACATTACATCTTATCTTCTCTGTGTTGGCTTTAATCCAAATAGCCACCCAGCTGTCCATTCCCTTTCACAGTACCTTTCTCTGGCCTTGTGTACTGTATCTGTTTCCTCTTCCTTAAAGTGACCTGAAAAATTACAACTTTGAGAATAATGTATGTCTTGTACAACTTGTATTTCTAGCAGAACAGAAGTGCCTGGTATATAGAAGTAACCAGTAAATATCCATTGAATTAAAAAAAAAGAGTGAAAGTTTTTCATTTTGGGGAGCCCCTGGGTTGTATACCTTTGGAATACTTTCAGTGATTAGCATACTTCCACACACAGTAGACACTCAGTAAGTGTAAACTGCACACTTGGGTCAGACAAGTATCTAACAATGCTCCTTGTACTCTAAATAGGTGAATGGATATAGATGCTATTTTCTTCTGTAAAAATATCTAGAATTTATCATTTGGGCTATCTTGGGCTTTTCTTTTTAGTTCATGAATATGCATAGGTTAGGAAATGGTTGTACAGAAACCACAAATGGAAAAAAAATAGCATTGAAAAGGGGTCAAGAAATAGTTGAACATATGAGCAATAGGAAATACTTTTACATATATGGGTGTTGTCCTTCTAAGGTCCAACATAATGACCATTATTGTTGCTAGTGAGGGTGTATCTTAAAAAATATATGCCTGGGTAACAAAAACTAAAAATAAAACCAAAAAATCAGAAAAGATAGCTTGCATTTATATAGCATTCTACTGTTTTTGTAATGATTTCATAACCATTTTTTCTTTCCATCCTTAAAACTACCCAAGTCAGGACAGTTATTATCCCTATTTTATCTAAGATATTATTTAAACTAGATGAGATTATTTTTCCAAAGTGATGGATCGATAAGTAATACATCTGGGACTAGGAGTCTGGTTTTCTAAATCCCAGTCCAATATTCTGACATATTTGAATGTTGCTGCTCTTACAGTTAATAATTCATTCTCAATTACTTGCTTTGGGATCTGGGAGTATATTTGCTAAACAGTGCTACCACCTGCTGGTAAGTTTTCCAATAATTCATATTAGTGTAAATCATAAAACGGTGCAAAGATAAAAGGAGAACTAAATTTATTATTACAACTACATTTATCTGCTGCATTCTCGAAATATCATTCCTATTGTGCTTCTTTGAAGTTATGGAAAAAGCAGGCACACGGATTTTGCAAAGTTAGTGTCCTCTCAAGAATTTATAATTAATTTTCTCTACTTCCTAGAATGTGTATATTTGGGAGAATACTTATTGAGTTTTTGTACACAATATGATATCAAATTTGGTGTCTACCAGTAAAATAGGCCAGTGATCCCCAAATATATCTGCATACAAAAATTACCTGATGGGGGCTTACTTAAAAATATGGATTTCTGGATTCCTCTCCTTAACATTCTAATTCTATGACTTCTTGAATGGAGTCAGAAAAAAATGTTCTTTTGAATGAACATTCCAAGTGATTCTCATGATGAGGAAAGTTGCAAAGTTCTGACTTAAGCAAATAATTCGTCCTGACTCCACCCCTAGTCAGCTCAGTAAGCCTGATCAGGTCAAAGAACTGTTCTAAAATTCAGTTCTTAATGAGAGAAATTTGGGAACTGTAGCAAAATACAAGCAATAGATATTCACTAAGGATCCTCCATTGCTGACGTACTCTTTCCAAAATAAAAACCTGTTTGGGATAGTCATAAATTGATACCTGAAAGGCAGATCCAGGTGTAATAACTGACGTTTCATAAATGAGATAATTAGAAAAAGTTTGTTTTATTCAGCACTGTTACACTTCCCACAAGTATTCTATTGTACGATGAAAGAGTTACAAAAAAATGTTACCTTACAAACTAAAGGGAGAAAAAAGAACGGTTAACATTAGTGGGTTTAGAAAAGTAAGAATGGTCTTTCAAAAAAGTGTTTTTGAACTAGATGTTTTGTCATAATCCTTGACAAACTCCTCACAGCCAGAATATAGTTGTGAAGTCATTATGGGAACAGTAGAATGCTATATAAATGCAACTGATCACTCACAGAGTCCAAGCAGTGTCAGGGCATAAAGATAACAACTAGGAGAAATGGTTAAGAGATTCCTGGTTGCAATTCTAGTAGCTAACAGCCTCCAGACATTGAAGTACAACTCCTCACAATTATGAGGAGAAAATCAGTGAAAGATTAGCCTTACTTGGAGATCAGAAAGTGTAGCGCATGTAAACAAGCGATGTTGGAAGGAAATGAAAGATGGCTTAGAACAAACCGACCCGAGGAAACGGAGATGAAGCCGCTGGGTGCTTTCTAGACGTATGACTCTCTCTCATCACTATCTTGTAAAACTGAGGCTGATAACATACAAGACCCTTCAGGTAAGTGAAACCACCTGTGACTCAGTGAAATAAAGAACCAGAATACAGAGCTTTGTGGCTCCTGCCTCCCACTCCTCTGTCCCCATACTCACCAGTGCTTGGTGTCACACGGAGAGCCATACCTATCACATGGTAAACAGGCTGACTGCCCAGGAATGAGCTGCTTAGGACTGAGATAGCCAGCTAGTGTTTAAAATATTTTTATTCATAAGCACGCCTTCATTTGGTCATTAAAAAATCATTCTCATCATCCTCCCATACACTGCACACCTCTGGCTGCTTGTGCATGACTTTCAGGCTGCCCTTCAGTCTAACCAGATTTCACCTGTGAGGGAGTGTGAGCTGTGATGGAACAGCAGAGCTGTGACTGATAGTCTCATAGAGCAGGTAATCAGGTCATGTTTCCAAATGGCTGAAGGACTCCACCCAGCTGTTTTCTATCCTAAGTGGCAGCAGGATGTAGGTCCATGTTGAAACCTGTGTTATGTTCAACGAGAACATCAAACTGCTCCTGCTCTAAGGGAACAGTACCCTGGGTACACCACACACAAATCCAAGGGGGTTAATTTCATTGATTGGTCCTAAGCATTACAACAGGCCTGGTGATGCAGTGGTTAAGAGCTACAGCTGCTAACTAAAATGTTGGCAGTTCAAATCCACCAGGTGCTTCTTGGAAACACTCCTATAGAGTCGATGTGAGTCAGACTTGATGGCAACGGGTTTGTTTGTTTGTTTTTTGTAAGCATTACAATGCAAGATAAGTCTCCCTATTTTAACTAAGGGAGAAAAATAATTTCACTGATTTTTTTTTTCCATTTTCCTGACAAATATATTAGGTATTTGAATTTAGTGATGATAGGTTGTTGTTGATAGTTGCTGTTGAGTTGGTTTCAACTCATGGCAACCTTACATATGACAAAACAAACATAAAGATATTTGATGTGTAGATATTTCCACTTACTTAGTAAATAAAATAGCATCTGAGTATATTGCTTGCCTGTTTTAAACTCCATTCACAAAACCCCTCTATCTTAGTGAATAACATTAAATTTGACCAAGCCAGAAACCTAGAAATATTTGATTTTTTTATTCTGTCTCTCACTTTCAAAGCCAATCTATTTCCAAGATTCTCATTTTTATCTCCTAGCTATCTTTGAATCCGCTCAGTTCTATCCCTCCCCAGTGCCATCTAGTAGCCTAAACCCCTATCATATCTGGCCAAAAAACAAAAAAACCCATTGCCCTCTAGTCAATTCCAACTCATAGCAATCTGACCAGGATTGCAAAACAGCCTGCTAAGAAATCATCACACCTCCAATCTTGCCCCTCTCCACTTAATCCTCCATCCTGTAATCAGAGCAATCTTTCTAGAACACAAATAAATATTGATCATATTTTAAGCCCTACTTAAAATTCTTCAAGTCCTTACTATTTCCCTTAGGAGCTTGCTACTCAAAATATGGCGGCCCATGTACTGGTAGCATCAGCATCAATTAGGAGCTTGTTAGGAATGCAAACTATCAAGCTTTACTCCAAACCTACTGAATTCGAATCTACATTTTAACAAGCATCCCAGGTGGTATGAATGCATATTAAAGTTTGAGAGCCACTCCACTAGAATAAAATCCAAATTCCGGATCACAAGCCCCTTAATGCACTAGCCCTTACTTATCTTTCCCACTGCTTCTCATGACAGCTCCCATCCATGCAACCTATGAAGATGCCATTCTTCTCCTTACATCCAGGCTTCCAAACGTGTGTTTACTTTTCCTGAACACTTCCCCATACCACCCCAACTCCTTCCTTGCTGATCCCTATTCATTCTTTAATTATTCTCCCAAGAAACTTTCCCAGGTAGACTGAGATATGTGTTTCAGCTAGGTGCGGTAATGTCATCCTATACTTACCCTATCACAGAACTTGCCTTACTTCGGGAACTTAAGCAATGGCCCAGAGCCTCCAAAACACTGCAAGTACTCTAGAGAAAGAAACCTAGTTTAATCTGTTTGCTCTTGTATATCCAGCACCAAAAAATAGTACATATTAAATGTACAATAAATATTTATTAATAAATGTTGGGAAAAAAAGATATCTGATAGCCTGGGTTTTGTTTTGTTTTTTTTTGTCCAACTATGCATAAAAGTAATTTTTTATTTTTCAAATTCCAGGAAACCTAGTCTGGAAACCTAGGCTGAGTGTAGCGGAAGGATGTACTCAGTTACTTGGATGTAGTCATAAAAGAGACAGCAATCCAAAGGGCAACATCCTACGAGGGCCAGAAGGCGGAAGGGGACAGGAAAGCTGGTGATAGGGAACCCAAGGTTGAGTAAGGATAGTGTTGATGTGTTGTGAGGTTGTTAACCATTGTCATAG
>NW_004444057.1:8303461-8345560 GCF_000243295.1 Trichechus manatus latirostris | reverse complement strand
GGCTATGTATATTTTCACCAAAAAAAAAAAAGAAAAGGTCGAGAAGGGAGAGGGTTGACATGTTGTAGGGTTGTTAACCAATGTCATAAAACAATATGTGTACTACTGTTTTCATGAGAAACTATTTGTTCTGTAAGCCTTCACCTGCAGTACAATAAAAAAAAAAAAAAAAAAAGAGAAGCAAAGGGTAACATCCTAGAAAGAGATAAACTTGCCAAGAAGTTGTTAGCAGCCAAAGTGAGGGATCTCGGTATGCGTCAATGGGAGAACACATTTAGTAAATCAGATTTGAGCAAGATGGTTTGAATGGGCCAGGGAATGTGGAAAAAATTCACTAAGTCAAAGTGACTTGTAAAGAGGAGTTGGCTGCCTTAGGAATGGCTGGTTCAAGGAGTAGATAAAGAACTCAACTGTACAGAATGTTGTGCTTTTTTGTTATCTTTTAGGGGTATTTCTTCCTCTCTCACTCCCTTCTTTTAATCTATTAATAATTTCATACATATATGAATATAAAATCAATTGATTTTTTCATCAGCACTAATATAATTCAAAGAAAAAAGGATAATCTGTTTTAAAAAATTATACTTGAAAAACTAGATATTAATATTTAAAAAAATGAGCCTCGGTCCCTTACCTCATCCAATTCACAAAATTTAATTTGAAATGGATTACATATCTAAACATACAAGTTAAACTATAAAATTTCTAGAAGAATATATAGGAAAAAATATTGATGCTTCGTGGTAGGCAAAGATTTCTTAGACAACACACAAAAAGTACTAACCGTATAATAATTTTATATATATATATATATATCAATTGGACTGATGAGACCAAGTTTTGGAGAGGATGTGTAACAACTGAAATCTCAAACTTTGCTTTTGGGAATGTAAAATGATAAAAACCACCTTGGAAAACCATTTAACAGTTTCTTCGGAAGTTAAACATACCGTAATTCATGACCCAGAAATTCTACTTGTAGCTATTTACTCGAGAGAAATGAAAACATATGTCCATATGAAGATTGATACACAATAGACATAGGTATTTATTTCATTATATGCCCTAGAAACAATCAAAATGTTCAACAGCAGGTGAATGTGTAAACAAACTATGATAAATTCATACAACGAAATATTATTAAGCAATAAAAAATACTACACTACTGATACACGCAACAGCAACAAGATGCTGAGCCAAAGAAGCCAGATATAAAAGAGCGCGTAGAACATTTTCAGTTATATGAAGTACTAGAACTGACGCTATTAGATTAGTGGTTGCTTGAGGACAGGTGGAGGAAGGGTAGATCGATTGCAAAGGGGGATGAAGGAACTCTCTGAGGTGATAGAAATGTTTTATATTTCGATTGGGGTGGTGGTTACACAGGTATACATATTTTCAAGTCTCATTAAACTTACACATACAAAGCAGTTGCCTCAATAAAGTTTATTAAAGAGAACTCTCAGTTTTTCTTATTTTACCACACACCAGTGAAAATGTCCATGTATGGCTCCAGGCTTTTTGGCCAACTTGGGGAAGCACCCATTTCCAAAAAGAAAAAAATTAAATGAATAATCAGAAAGAACAGTTATTTTGTTGCCTAGCCACATTTTTCTTCCCAAACTTTAAACTTATTTGATATTTTTGATGGGGATCTTGGGTGTTTCCTGATAAGGCAATAAAAATAATGAAGAGGAAATAGGATGAATAGCACATAGGAAAAACAAGTTAGCCATGTTGGTTATACTGCCTGTTATTGATACCCAATGAGTTGAACCCATAGTCAGCAAAGCTACATGCCTATGAGCACTTTGTTTCCGGGTAGGTGAACCTTAGCTTTTGTGTTTTGCCAAATCATCATTTAAACTGACACTTGAAAATATATTTTGATTTATAGTATCAACAGCAGTAGTTCCAAAATAATGCATCTGTTGTTATTGGACTCCCCGAAAAACAAAAACAGACACACACACACACACAAGAAAAAAACATTGCCGTGGAGCCTATTCCGATTCATAGTGACCCTACAGAACACAGTAGAACTGCCTCATAGGGTTTCTGAGGCTGCACTCTTTAGGAAGCAGACTGCCACATCTTTCTCCCATGGAGTGGCTAGTGGGTTTGAATCACCGACTTTTTGGTTAGCAGAAAAACATTTAACTTACTGCACTACCAAACTCCAAAACCAAATCCACCGCTGTTGAGTTGATTCCGACTCATAGTGACCCTATAGGACAGAGTAGAACCGCCCCAAAGGGTTTCCAAGGAGCAGCTGGTGGATTCGAACTGCCAAAATTTTGGTTAGCAGCCAACTTCTTTACCGCTGTGCCTCCAGGGCTTCATTATTTGACTAGAGGGTAATAATTCATAGTGTCTCTTTATAACTTATACATATTAAAGTTTTAATATAGTTACATTCTTGACATTTATTGTATTTTTATGAGCACCATTTGAAGCAGCCCTTCTCAGAAGATTATACAGTAAAATCTGCAAAACCTGGAAGCTGTGTAAGGCAAAAAACTGCCAGAGAAGAAAAACTCAAATATTTTCTACTAAAACAAGTGATAGAAAAGTGGTAAGACTGCACCGTGTCAAAGATGGAAAACTTGCGAGACCCAGAAAAACAAGGCAGTCCTGTCAAGTTCCAGCTATCACAGGTTTCATTATATTAAGAATTTTAGATTCAAAATATAAATATTGGATAGAAAATTTTAGTCTTGTGAATTTTCATATAAATATTAACACACTTCTCATTTTTTCTTCAGAGCAGCATCCCCCATGTTGTTAGGTGCCGTCAAGTGAGTTCACAATGAAATTACTCTTGATCTTGTCAAATATCACTTTTTATTTCCAGAAAAAATACAGTTGGTACCTTTGAGAGAGATACTCTGGATGTTTTTTATTTTTAATATTTTATTGTATTTTGGGTGAAAGTATACACAGCAAAACAGGTTCTCATTCAACAATTTCTACATGTATTGTTTAGTGTCGTTGGTTACATTCTTCACATTGTGTCAACATTCTCATTATTTCCGTTCTAGATACTGCAATCCTATTAACTTAGTCTCATTGCCCCCCAACTTTCTCATCTATGCTTTAGAGTAACTAATGTCCATTTGGTCTCATTTGTAGATAATTTTTCTAAAAGAGCACAGTACTCAAGGGTGTCCTTCATTACTTTTTGAGCTAACCTGTTATTTAGTAAAAGGTGACTTCAGGGGACAGTTTCAGTTCAAGGTTTAAAGAATATCTTAGGGCAATAGTCTCAGGGATTCTTTCAGTCTCAATGAGTCTAGAACATTTGATAATGGTAGCTGGGCACCATCTAGTTCTTCTGGTCTCAAGACAGAGTAGGCTAGGCTGTGTGTGGTTCATGGAGATAATTAGTCCAGTGGACCAGTTCCTTTTCTGATTCTTGGGTTTCCTTCTTTCTCTTTTGCTCCAGATGATTAGAGACGATGAGTTGTATCTCAGATGGCCTCTCGCAAATTTTTAAGACCCCAGGTGCTACTCCCTAAACTAGGATGTAGAACATAAACTTTATGAACTATATCATGCCAATTGACCAAATTGTCCATAAGACTATGACCCCAAGTCTTCAAAAAAACTAATCCTGTTAGGTTATTGGTTGTGTCTAAGACACTGTGGAGGTTTTAAAATAGGAGAATTTGACTGAGAACAATTAAATAGCAACTGTTTAGTGAAAAGTGAAGTCTATAAATTGTCAATTCTGTGTCATAAATGCATCCTTCTTAAAATGTTAACATGAAATATAAAGAAGCCAAAATCATCTCATAAAGAATTGCAGATTACTTAAACTATATTTATACTATAATAGTAAAGTATAAATAGAAACAAGTATTTCAATAATTCAAGTTCCCATAGTGTATTTCAAATATCTATACTAAGAAATTTTAAAATAAAATTATATCACAAATTAGAATAATTATGTTTTGATTTAAGAAAAACTTCCACTATCCTTATTTATGTATTCATTCAACAAATATTTATTTTTTGAGCACCTACAATGTGCCAGGCACAGAGGTAGACACTTAGGATCCATCAGAAAAATAAACAGAGGAAGCTCTGTACCCCTGTGGAGCTTATATTCTGACATGAAGTGAAAGAAAATGAATAATAAATATAATTATTATCTAATATGTTAGAAGGTAATAAATACCTTCAGGATAAAAAATAAAAAGTAGATCTGAGTAAGAGAGATCAACGGTGTCCAAGCTGTATGCTTGAAATCCTCAAGTTTAGATAATCAACTATATGTATTTTTCTATCATACCAATATTTTAATGAAACCTTGTATAGTGTAAAACAATTCCTATGTTAAGAATGCAATATTCATGGGTGCCCCTCTTACCCAAAGTTTATTACAGAATGAACATTCCATGGAATTGTCAATTGCATTGGAATTCCATATATATCCTTACATATCACTTGAAAATAGTCACAGAGCAATTCCATGTTTAAAAAATAATTATACAACATCTCTAATATTAATTTTTCTCTAAATCTCTCTCTAGGTAAAACAGTTGAGCTAAAATTCTATCTCACTTGTTTTTCTGCTCAAGAAACCAGAAAATCCTATAATATTATCCAGTGCAAGGTTAAAAGCCCACATATTAGATAGCTAATTTTGGCAAATCTGAATGGTTAATGGTCATGGAAGTTTACTAAATTAGTTTTGAACAATATTTAGTCCTGTTTAATGGCAAAATTGAGTAGGACTTTGAAGTGGCTCAAGTATAAGCAATCCCTGCTTCATATATGGTATTAACTTGGTTCCATAACCAAAACCAAATCCATTACTGTTGCATTGATTCCAACTCATAGCGACCCTATAGGGCAGAGAAATGTCCCATAGGGTTTCCAAGGCTGTAACTCTTTAGAGAAGCAGACTGCTACATCCAGCTGGTAGGTTCAAGCCATCAACCTTTCGGTTAGCAGCTGAGTGCTTAACCACTGTGACACCAGGGCTTCTTAATAGCCAAGAGCAGTGGTATATGTATGTACTTTCTGAGAATAATAAGTTTTCTGTTCATAGACTGCTTGAGTCACCAGAAGGGAGGCACCATTCCTTCTGAGAAGGAGCTGTTGTGCTTCTTCTTAGAACCATGACAATTCAATGAAATGTTCATTCTGTAATAAATTTTGAACAAGAGGGCACCTGACCCATGAACACTGATACCTCTGCAGAAGAAAAACAAGTCTGGTGTCAGCATTTTTTTTCTCCAATGCCCTGAGTAATCAGACGGCTTCAAGGTGGCTTCAGCACCAATGATTTTAAAAAATAATAATAAAGAGTTTTAATAAAACATTAAAAGATTCTGCAGTCTTTATAAAAAAGTTTCTAAAATTTAATAATGGAAACATTCAGGAAAGCAAAAAAAAAAAAAATCATGCTTATACTAAATAAGGCACATTAGAACACTCAAAAGCTAGAAATCTGACATCTCCAAAGTAACCAGCTAGACATCTGGTTTCTTTCCCCTTCCAAGTCCCCCACTCCAGGTCTTAATGCTTATTTGTTTGGTTTTAATGTTCCCTTCTTTTCTGCTTCTAATTTATGGCAATGAAATTGGACAGGAAGGAGGATAAATAGGAAATCAAGGAAGAGGAGAGACTGAAGTGTAACAGGACAGAAGATTTCATGTGCCTAGCAAACATAGGGTGTGCCTTTTCGTGTGATGAATAAAATGACATCATTCCTGAGATCTTGGTCACAGGAACGCTCCCAAGTTCATCACTCTTCTGTCACTTTCAACTTCACAGTAAATAGACGTGAGATTAACTTGTGAAATCAAGTTAACAATCTAAGCCCTTTTCCCAAATTCATGAATTTTAATTATACTCGTGTTTGTTTCAAGAATTCCTAAAAAAAAAAAAAAAAAAAGATGTACTCTTGGCTGACTGGCAAAGGCATTAATTGTCTTGACTACAAAGTACAAAAAGTTTAAGACCCATCTTATCCTTCACATCCTGTGTCCAGTTTAACAAGTAATTCCAGATGTACAAAGTTAGTTCTTTAGAACTAATTTTATAGGGCAGGAAACAGGATTGGAAATAAGAGTAGAAGTTGATTTGATGGAAGACGACAAGAGAAATGTGATACTCTCCTTTCTCCACCTCCCCAGGCTAGAGGTTGCTGCTAAGAGAGGCACCAATTTGGTTCAAATATAGGCTCCTTGTAGCCTTTGGGGATCACTCAACTGGAATCAATATCATCTTTGTCACTGCTTCCAGATCTTTTTACCTCTTAAGGGTCCTTCAGTTCTACATCATCATTAATTCTTAACATGCTTGTTTCTCCTACTAGACTGTAAGCAGCTTGAAATCAAAGATAATATTTTAATTATCTCTGCAACATTTTCAGCCAACAGTGTTTTGCATAAGAAGACAGTAAATAAGTATTCATTGAACAAAATCAGATGGTTATATAACCCTGTCCCAAAGAGTGCCCCAATCATCAAATGCCCCCACATTGCTGGACATTAAAAGACTAACTGATGCTTATCTTATGCAGAATAGACAAAATGTGAATAGTTTTACTGTAAAAAATAATTTTAGAGGCACGTCAAGGTCTCCTATAATACAAAACAACCTATAGCACTTACATGCTTTCTATATGGCTCTATGGCTAAGAACTTAGCTTAGGTCATTCTAAAACATATTGACCATTGGTAGCACCCTAAATGCACTCTTCAAATGTGTGCTCATAACTAATTCTCATTTTAAAAGGCTTATGCATAAAAGGTATACAGATAAGTTTTTTGTTTAATCATAGTTATTTAAACACAGGTGAATTTAAAGTGTAGCTATTAGAAATTAAATTATATATGCTTTGAATCTATATAAACAAAATGCCCAAGCATTTGAATGAATTAGTTACTTTTATAGGGCATTTATTCTCTTGATAAGATGGTACAGGTCTTCCTATCCCACCCAATGTCAGCAGGATGCTCAGATGACAATCCAAGTTTCCTAGATTTTAAGGGGTAATGATAAAATCAAGTTTTAAAGGAAAACACTCTCTTAAAATAATTTTGGTAGGAGACTGATTTTCTATCTCCATTTTTATTTTACCAATTTTTGTCCTTGTTTTCCCATTGATCAATGAAGAAGAATGTAAATGCTTTTGGTAAACGTAGCCTACTAGGAAAACAAGTGATTTTGCAAATTAGTTAAACAGGAATCTTTTGGAGAGCAAGAGAGAGAGAGGCAATGTGGGGAGCGGTGATAATGACCTATTTTCAGAATTCAGTAAGAAGCTTCTACATGTAATGGCTCTTATAAACCTCAAGTAAAGAATGGGAAAACATTTGTGTTATGAGTAACTGGTACAAAGATTAAAAAACAAACAAACAAAAACAAAAAATCAGGCAAGAACGTCTCTCAGAGAAGCAGCTCAAAGTGAAGCCTCCTCAAGATCAGTGTCAAAAGTGTTCTTATTTAATATTTAAGTTTGCATAGACTATAGTAAACATTTTCTGGATATTAAAAAATCAACCTGAAGAGGGTGAGAAAGGAAGAGCTCTAAAGGGCACAGGAACAGCCAGAAACATTCTAAGTAAGGTCAAGTGTAGTACATAGAGTAATATATTTAGAGGGAAATAGTCCATCTATGGGGCCCATTATCAGTCATAACCCAGGATAGGGGTCTAATTGCCATGTTTCTTAAGACCTGAACCCAACACAGGCCAGTGGTCACAAAGTTAAGAAGATGCTAGATATTTTTCAGAAATAAGTGCTAGAAACAAACAAACAAATCCTATTCTGGAAAAAAGAACGAAAGGAAGGAAGGAAGGGAAAGAAAACTATGGTGTATTTTCAGCTTGGAATCTGTATGTAACTTTGGCTACTGTGCTAAAGAAAGCCATAAAAGACTCAAGTAGATTGATACAAGGTCAACTGTAAAAACGGGAAAATAATAAAGCCAGATTTGCTGCTATATGAAAATAGAATAAAAACTCAGGAATCTAATGGATAGGAGTATGTGATCAAGTATAAAATAGCAAGAGTCATGAAGGAAACCACATGGAATGAAAAGGGACAAAAAACTAGCACTGACAGAGCACCTGGTCTATGTCTTGTACAATGCTTAAAACAAACAAACAATAATTCCCTGTTTTATAAGCAGTAATTTAAAAAAAAAATCCCCACCGTTGAGTCAATTACGACTCATTGTGACCCTATAGGACAGGGTAGAACTGCCCCATACAGTTTCCAAGGAGCAGCTTGTGGATTCAAACCTTTTGCTTAGCAGCCATAGCTTGCTGTAGCTCTTAACCACCATGCCACCGGGGCTCTATAATCAAACATTGCCTGGTCCTGCATCATTCTCACAATCGCCAGCATGTTGAGTCCACTGTTGTAGCTACTGGTGCCAATCTATCTCATGGAGGGTTTCCCATGCCCTAGTTCGCCCTCTACTTCACCAAACATGATGTCCTTCTCTAGAAATTGATCCCTACTAATGACGTGTCTAAAGCAAGCAGGTCAATGTTCTGTTGTGATGCATAAGGTTTTCATTGTCTAATTTTTGACCTTTCTTATCCTAGTTTGTTTTAGTCCAAAAGCTCTGCTGAAACCTCTCCACCATGGGTAACCCTGAGGTATTTGAAATACCAGTGGCAGAGCTTCCAGCATCATAGCAGCACACAGCCAACCATGGTAAAACAAAATGGCAGATGGGTAGTGGAATAGGCTTATCGAACTCACTTTTTTTCAAAAGTAATAAATATGAGAGAGGCGGGGCCAAGATGGTGGAGTAGTCAGATGCTTCCGGTGTTCCCTCTTACAACAAAAACCCAAAAAAACAAGTGAATAAATTATATATGACAATCTTGGAGCCCTGAACATCAAAGGCAAAGCTGAGGAACTGGACTGAGCGGTAGAGGGAGGGAGAGACAGATCAGAAGCAATAAATAGTTGCCAGACCTGACCCAGTAGGAACTGGTACCCTGCAGCCGGTGCATGCGGTGAGGCAAGCAGTGGCACTCAGGATGAGTTTTCCACATTAGGAGAGACGGAGTGGCGGAGAGTCTACTTAAGCCTCCAGAACCTGGGGAAATCAGAAAATCAGCACTCAACTGACAAAAGATAAGTACATGCGTCTAACCTACCACACAGATCAAAACACATCCCTCTGGGAAAAAACTCTCTCCCATTTACCTGCCCCCTCCCTGCTCTGCACCAGGTCCCAGGCCAGCTTCAGACATTGGCGCATCCCCTGGGCAGGAAGTAAGGACCTGTCACATGCCCTGAGCCATTCTCCTGGCCTTGGAGAGGGAACAAATTAACAAACAGAAATAAACAATCTGCCAGCTCCCCTAAGCCAGGAACTTAGGGTAGGAACAGCTCCTTTGCCTAGACACAGGCATAAGGGGTCCATGGACTCTGAATGCCTTTCACCCCTGCATAGACCTGTGTGGGCCCATTTCAACAGCATAGGCCCTCATTAGCACAGTGTAACAGGGTATATACGTGAAGCCTAAGTTAACTCTCAGCTATATGGCAGAGTGGCAGGTTTGTGATATTTGACACTGCTCTCCCCTTTAAGCAGGGTCCTCACCTACCCACATCAGGGGCCGGAGGACTGGTGGCTCCACCCATGCCACCTACCCACCTGCAAAAGGGGTCCAGGAATAAGTGATGCCTCCCAGTCCTTACAGCCAACAGCATTGGATGCAAATGGTCTGGCTGCAAAACCTACCCACAACGAGCTCTAGGGAACAGAAACACACTTTCCTCCCAGACACTCCAGGGCAGCCGTCAGCCCCCTGCCTTGTTCAGCGGTGTGAACCCCTACTGCAGCCAGATACCTGGGCCTGCTCCAATCACCCCTGCCTATCTAGGACTGTAGGTGAGAGCCTGTACCACACACTTGGTGATCAACTACATGGACACCTGAGCTGAATCCATACAAGAAAATTAAACAGACTCCTGGGCTCACATACCTAGTAACAGATCTAACCACCTGGTGACAGGATGTTAGAGCTTCAAAGGAATCAATAATCAAACTAGTTCACACGAGCAGCTATTTGGGCATATCAAAGCAAAACAAGAAGCTAGGACACAGTAAGCAAACGTAAAATAAATAAATATAATAACTTATTGATGGCTCGGAGACAAAAGTCAATATCAAATCACATAAAGAGGCAGACCATGATGGCTTCAGCAAGCTCCCAAAACAAAGAATCAAGAAATTTTCCAGAGGAAGAGAACTTCTTGGAATTAGCAGAGTTAGAATACAAAAGACTGACATACAGAACTCTTCAAGAGATAAGGAAGGAGACCATTAAAAATGCAGAACTAGCCAAGGAACATACAGACAAAGCAACAGAGGAACTTAAGAAGATTAGAGAAGAGCATAATGACAAATTTAACAGGCTACAAGCATCCATAGAGAGACAGCAATCAGAAATCCAGAAGATTAACAATAAAATTTCAGAAATAGACAACTAAATAGAAAGTCATAGGAGCAGAATTGAGGCAATAGAAGTCAGAATTAGTGAGATTGAAGATAAAGCACTTGACACCAACTTATCTGAGGAAAAATCAGATGAAAGGATTTAAAAAAATGAAGAAACCCTAAGAATTATGTGGGACTCTATCAAGAGGAATAACCTACAAGTGATTGGAGTACCAGAACAGGGGGGGATAACAGAAAATACAGACAGAATTGTTGAAGATTTGTTGGCAGAAAACTTCCCTGATATCATGAAAGATGACAAGATATCTATCCAAGATACTCATCAAACCCCACATAAGGTAGATCCCAAAAGAAAGTCACTAAGACATGTTATAATCAAACTTGCCAAAATCAAAGATAAAGAGAGAATTTTAAGAGCTGCTAGGGATAAGCGAAAAATCATCTACAAAGGAAAGGCAATAAGACTAAGGTCAGACTACTTAGCGGAAATCATGCAGGTAAGAATGGGATGACATATATAAAGACTTGAAGGAAAAAAATTGCCAGCCAAGAATTATATATCCAGCAAAACTGTCTCTCAAATATGATGACAAAATTAGGACATTTCCAGATAAACAGAAGTTTAGGGAACTTGCAAAAAGCAAACAAAAATTAGAAGAAATACTAAAAGAAGTCCTCCGGTTAGAATATCAATAACATCAGATAACGACACAATACTAGAACACAAGACAATGCAACCAGATTCAACCCAGATAGGGAAGACATGAAAACAAATCAAAGCTAAAACACTGAAAATAGGGAAACAGAGATGTCCATATGTAAAAGATGACAACATTAAAATAAAAAAGAGGGACTAAAAAAATGTAGTCATAGATCTTTCATATGGAAAGGAATACAAGACAATATAAAGAAATAAAATATTGGTTTAGACTAAGCAAATACAAAATCAACAACAATGAAAAAGACAAAAAGAAAATACATAAGATAAATGACTCAGCACAGAAAATTAAGTCGAACAAAGAAACTGTCAACAACACAAAAAATAGAGATCAAAATGACGGCACTAAACTCTTACCTATCAATAATTACACCAAATGTAAATGGACTAAATGCACCATTAAAGAGACAGAGAATGGCAGAATGGATAAAAAAACACAATCCGTCTATATGATGCCTACAACAGACACGTCTTAGACTTAAAGACCCAAACAAACTAAAACTCAAAGGATGGAAAAAATATATATATCAAGCAAACAACACTCAAAAAAGAGCAGGAGTGGCAATATAAACCTCTGACAAAATAGACTTTAAAGTAAATGCCACCACAAAGGATAAGGAAGGACGCTACATAATGATTAAGGGGTCAATACACCAGGAGGACATAACCATAATAAATATTTACACACCCAACGACAAGGCTCGAAAATACATAAAACGAACTCTAACAGCACTGAAAACAGAGATAGACAGCTCCACAATAATAGTAGGAGACTTCAACACACCACTTTCAGCTTTCAGTGAAGGACAGAACATCCAGAAAGAAGCTCAATAAAGACATGAAGATCTAAATTCCACAATCAACCAACTTGATTTCATAGATATATACAGAACACTGCACCCAACAGTAGCCAAGTATACTTTCTTTTCCAACTCACATGGACCATTCTCCAGAATAGACCACATATCAGGCCATAAAGCAAGCCTTAACAAAATCCAAAGCAAAGAAATATTACAAAGCATCTTTTCTGACCATAAAGCCATAAAAGTAGAAATCAATAACAGAAAAAGCAAGGAAAAAAAATCAAACACATGGGAACTGAACAACACCTTGCTCAAAAACTACTGGGCTATATAAATTAAAAAATGGGCAAAGGATATGAACAGGCACTTTGCCAAAGAAGACATTCAGGTGGCTAACAGACATACGAGGAAATGCTTATGATCATTAGCCATTAGAGAAATGCAAATCAAAACTACTATGACATACCATCTCACCCCAACAATGCTAGCATTAACCCAAAAAACACAAAACAATAAATGATGGAGAGGTTGTGGGGAGAATGGAACACTTACACACTGTTGGTGGAAATGTAAAATGGTACAACCACCTTGGAAATCGATTTGGCACCTTCTTAAAAAGCTAGAAATAGAAGTACCATACAATCCAGCAATCCCACTCCTTGGAATATATCCTAGAGAAATAAGAGCCATCACATGAATAGATATATGCACACCCATGTTCATTGCAGCTCTGCTCATGATAGCAAAAAGATGGAAACAACCTAGGTGCCCATCAACAGACGAATGGATAAACAAATTATGGTACATTCACACAATGGAATACTACAGAACGATAAAGAACAACCATGAATCTGTGAAACATAACATGGAGGAGTCTGGAAGGTATTATGCTGAGTGAACTTAGTCAGTTGCAAAAGGACAAATATTGTGTAAGACAACTATTGTAAGAACTTAAAAACGGTTTAAACACAGAAGATAATATTCTTTGATGGTTACGGGGGTGGGGAGGGTGGGAGAGGGGAATTTACTAACTAGAAAGTAGACAAGAATTATCTTCGGTGAAGGGAAGGACAGCACACCCTACAGGGGAAGTCAGCACAACTAGACTAAACCTAAAGCTAAGAAATTTCCTGAATACAACCAAACACTTTGAGGGACAGAGTAGCAGGGGCGGGGGTCGGGGGACCATGGTTTCAGGGAATATCTAGGTAAATTGGCATAACAAAGTTTTTTAAGAAAATGTCCTGCATCCCACTTCGGTGAGTGGTGTCTGGGGTCTTAAAAACTAGCAAGCGGCTATCTAAGATCCATCAATTGTTCCAACTCACCTGGAGTAAAGGAGAATGAAGAACACCATGGACACAAGGAAAGTATTAGCCCATGAGACAGAAAGGGCCACATAAACCAGAGACTTCATCAGCCTGAGACCAGAAGAACTAGATGGTGCCTGGCTACCACAATGACCGCCCTGACAAGGAACACAACAGAGAGTCCCTGATGGAGCAGGAGAAAAGTGGGGTGCAGAACTCAAATTCTAGTAAAAAGACCAGACTTAATGGTTTGAAAGAGACTGGAGAGACCCTGGAAGACATGGCCCCCAGGCTCTCTGCTGGCTCAAAACTAAAACCATTCCCCAGGCCAACTCTTTAGACAAAGATTAGACTGGACTATGGGACATAAAATGATACTTAGGAAGAGTGCGCTTCTTAGCTCAAGTAGACACATGAGACTAAATGGGCAACTCCTGTCTGGAGGCGAGATGAGAAGGCAGAACGGGACAGGAGCTGGTTGAATGGAGACGGGAAATCTGGGATAGAAAGAAAGAGTGTGCTGTCACAGTATAGGGAGAGCAACTAGGGTCACAAAACAATGTATGTATAAATTTTTGTATGAGAGATTAACTTGAATTGTAAACTTCTACTTAAAGCACAACAGTAAAAAGAAAAACAAAAACTACTGTGTTACAGAAGAAATTAAGGATGGAATAAAGAAATTCACAGAATCAAATGAGCATAAAAATACATCCTACCAGAATCTTTGGGTCACAGCAAAAGCAGTGCTCAGAGGTCAGTTTATAACAATAAATGTACACATCCAAAAAGAAGAAAGGGCCAAAATCAAAACATTAACCCTATAACTCAAACAAATAGAAAGAGAGCAGAAAAAGGAGCACTCAGGCACCACAAGAAAGCAAATAATAAAAATTAGAGCGGAATTAAATGAAATAGAGAATAGAAAAACAATTGAAAGAGTTAATAAAACCAAAAGCTTGTTCTCTGAAAAGATCAATAAATTGACAAACTGTTGGCCAAACTGACAAAAGAAAAACAGGAGAAGAACCAAATAACCCAAATAAGAAATGAGATGGGAGATATCACAACAGACTCAACTGAAATTAAAAGTATCTTAACAGAATACTATGGAAAATTGCACAATGGACAATGTTAGGAGCCCTAACGCACAGCATAAATAGAATACAAACCGTAAGTAACAATGCACAAACACAAGAAGAGAAATTAGATACCTGGGAGCTCCTAAAAATCAAACACTTATGCTCATCAAAAGACTTCAACAAAAGAGTAAAAAGACAACCTACAGACTGGGAAAAAATTTTGGCTATGACAAATCCGATCAGTGTCTAATCTCTAAAATCTACAAGATACTGCAAAACCTCAACAACAAAAAGACAAATAACCTGATTAAATAATTGGCAAAGGATATGAACAGGGCACTTCACTAAAGAAGGTGCTCAGGCATTTAACAGATACATAACGAAATGCTCACAATCATTAGCCATTAGAGAAATGCAAATCAAAACTACAGTGAGGTACCATCTCACCCCAACAAGGTTAGCATTAATCCAAAAAACACAAAATAATGAATGTGGGAGAGTTATGGAGAGACTGGAACACTTATACACTGTATATACACTTATACACACTAAGAGTGTGTGCTTCTTAGTTCAAGTAGATACATGAGTCGAAATGGGCAGCTCCTGTCTGGAGGCGAGATGAGAAGGCAGAAAGGGACAGGAGCTGGTTGAATGGACACGGGAAGTCTGGGGTGGAAAGCAAGAGTGTGTTGTCACAGTATAGGGAGTGCAACTAGGGTCACATAACAGTGTGTGTATAAAGTTTTGTATGAGAAACTAACTTGAACTCTATTTCATTTAAAGCATAAAAAAAGAGAAAAAAATACTATTCAGCCATAAAAAGAAATGAAGTTCTGATACACACTACAACATAGAAGAACCTTGAAGACATTAGGCTAAGTGAAATAAGCCAGACACCAAAAACAAAAAAAAGAAAGGAAAAAAAAAACCACAAAAAGACAAATATCATATGATTCCACTTATATTAGAATAGGCAAATTTGTAGAGACAGAAAGTAGGTTAGAGGTGGTCTGGGACTGGGGGAGACGGAAATTGATAGTTATTGTTTAATGGGTCCAGAGTCTCTGTTTGGAGTGATGTAGAACATTTGGAAATAATAGTGGCAATGGTTATACAACATTGTGAATGTAATTAATGTCACTGAATTGTATACCTAAAAAAGGCTTAAAATGGAAAATTTTATGTTATATATATTTTATCATAATAAAAAGTAAATTAACAAAAGGAAGTAAAAATAGCTCCATCAAAAAAAAAGTAATACTGAAATAATTTTAAAACACAAGTTGTAGATATATATATACATGTTGGCATCTTCACGGGTTTTAAAGGGAATCAGTGTATTTTGTCTCCTCAGCTAATTTTCTGAGACTCATAGGAAGGACAATAACCAAGTCCTCCCACAATAGTGCTTTGGAGTCTCTGCCAGAGACAGAACCCAGACCTAGATGGAAATGATTCATTTAGTTAATCTAAACTCTGGAAGCACATAAAGGAAAGTATAAAGGGTGTACCTCTTCTTTGGTTAATTATCTGTAAAAGTTTAAAAAGTTACTAGTAAAAATGTTGAGATACCTGTGATACAAGTCCTTTATTTCTCCTTATATATGTTTTGTATGTCAAAAATGTAGCAGGAAAAATTCTCCCCTTAGAGTCACCTTTGCTTCGTCAACCAAGCAGAAAGAAAACATGTCCCACCTGACTGAGAGGGCCCAGAGTATGCATCCCACTGTTTCATGGTTATTTAATTATGCAATGATTCATCAAGTTCTCCTTTTGTCAACAGAGAATTATAAAAAAGAAACCATAATAAAATCAACACTGAGGATAAGTTATACCAACGGGCAGGATTTAGAAAGTTATCTTGCTGTTTTTTTTCCTGTTGGCCCCTAAGCCCAGCATTCTGGATGTTGGTCAGGAATCACTCACCAGTGAGAATGATGAAGAATTTTCAAGATGTGTTGATGGAACATTGGAAGGTGCTCAGTTTACTTCTGCCTGCTGGCATTCTTTTCTGCTGCTTATGGTTTTTATGACAGAAAAGGTTATTTTAAAATCAAAGGACAGTTTTAGAAATGCTACGGCAGTCAAACGGCATCAAGTCACTCTCAGATTACTCTATGAAGTAGACAACAGTAAGAATCTTGATTGTGTCCTGGCTCAGGCAGAAATTCTAAGCAGCTTTCTTAAAGCGATGCATCAGATAGTTCCAGAGCTAAGAACCTAGCTCTACAACTGTTACCACTAAGAAATTCATGCATATAAGAACATTGGCTCTAGATGGGTATACCAGAAAGAGAACTTGTGGCTAACAAGCTAGCCTGGAATCAGCAGTGGGAAATTATGATTTAAAAGGGAGCTCCTTGGTGCTAGTTTAAAAATGAGTACATATGTCTCCCCTCCTTCTTCCTGAAATAATAAAGACATGCAAAAAGAGTAAGTTTTTAAGAGTGAAAAGAATTATAGGTGGTCATGTGAGGATTAGAAACTTTAACAATTTTCTGGAAGTATGAGAGAACATGGAAGTTTGTTGATGAAAAAAAGATCATAAAGGCACCAAAATGAAGGTGAAAGCCAGACTCCCTATTAGAATCCCAGATGGCCTAGGTTCATTCAATTTAGGCATAGAGCATAGGAGTGACAAAAGCGAAATAAAATAGGAACAGTTATTTAATATCTGTCTGTAGAGCGAATTTACCAACAAATACATCCACATCCACACACACACACACACACACACACACACACACAAACTCTGTCCTCATCTCCCTCTTCCCATCCTAAAATGCTTTTAAATTCTTCTTAAAAACTGTAAAGAGCTTTCTAGGTAGAGCTATAGTATTTCTGTGGCTATGGATATCTGAGAAGTCCTCATTCTGGCATCTAGGGAACTCCTAACTTACAAGTCAGCTCTCTGTCTCTGGCCCCAAAGCAAATCTTGTAGAGAAAGAGTTACCAATCAGCCTTCTCATTGAGGTGCATCCACAATATCAGAAACCCATACCAACTAATTGGTCTTTTATTCCAAAATATGAACAAACAACTAAAGATTATTAGCCATACAAAGACAACCAGCAGCATCAAAGAAAAAGAGAAAATAAATAGAGCTGATCTTGATAAACAGATAATTCAGGGAACATAAAGGACAGTTTAAAAATACTAATAAGTGTTACAGAGAGATCCTAGAATATATTGCATCCCCAAACTGGCATTTGTTCATCAGGTCTAGAAATCCAACAGTCCAAGTTAGAATAGGAGTCAGTGGATACCAAGAAGTCTACCTTCAAATAAAGAATGGAATGACTCTATTCAACAAAAAGAAATAATTATTGTTGAAATAATATTGAAAGAAATAATTATGTTGAAGGAGATTTGGATATTCCTTTCACAATAAAAAAATGGTGTGAGAAAAATAAAATTTTACCAAAAACTAAATCAGTAGCAAATTAAATCAGTAGCAAATTCATTTGACTTGGTCGTATAGAATATAAGAAGGAAATGGAATCAAACACTTTTTTTTTTTGCAGTAAATAGTATATATGTGATTATAATAATATAAATGCTATTAGTTTCCTACATCTAGAACCAATCTATAAAGCACAGAAGACAATGTTGATAGCAAAAAAAAAAAAAAGGAAGTAAGTTTGTCTCTCTTAAGCATTTATATTAATTTCCTATAATTTTTTTAAATTGCTTTTCTATGGCTGGGTAACAAATTACTGAAATCTCACTCCTACAGGTCACCCTTAGGTCCTAGCCATGTGGCCCTCTCACAACATGGTACTTCTTTAATTCCAGCAGGAGAATCTCCTTCTAGTCTCATGTAGCATAACATAGCTACCGGAGTGATTCTCCCATGACCTTTGCCACTATTCCATCATATTCACAAGTCCCATCCAAACTCAAGGGGAAAGGACTATGCTTAGAATATACATGAGATGGGTGGAAATTTTGGGGATCATTTTAGAATTCTGCCTACTTCACTATTTAAGGCACAGGACATTATGAGGATGGCATAGGACCGGGCAGTGCTTCATTCTGTTGTACATAGGGTAGCTATGAGTTGGAACTGACTCCACAGCACCTAACAACAACACTATTACAAGTGAGTATGGGCTGGACTTAGTGGCTGGCTTCCAAAGGATAGAGTATGGAAAGGGGTAAAAAGTTACTTTTCATGGAGAACCCGGGCAAACACTAACTTAACCAAGTGATGAAGGCTAACATCACCAAGTGATGCCGTGAAGATATCATGTAATCCCTGACATAATGTGATGTGAAGGTCACCTCATCTCAGGGACGTTCTTCCCCAAATCCCATAACCCAGGTTTAATTATGAGAAAAATCAGAGAAAACCAAATTGACCTGACCAGTACTCAAAACTGTCAAGGTCATTGAAAACAAGGAAAGACTAAGAAACTGTCACAGACCAGAGGAGAATGAGGAGACATGATGACTAAAGGAATGTGGTATCCTGGAAAGGATCCTGAAGCAGAAAAAGAACATTACCAGAAAAAATCAGCGAATTCTAAATAAAATCTGGACTTCAGTTAACTGTAATGTACTCACTCGTCTATGCCAAGAAATTTGGAAGACAGCTACCTGGCCAACTGGCTGGAAGAGATCCATATTTGTATCCATTCAAAGAAAGGTGATCCAACAGAATGCAGAAATTATTGAACAATATCCTTAATATCATACATGAGTAAAATTTTTCTGAAGATCATTCAAAAATGGTTGCAGCAGCACATTGACAGAGAACTGCCAGAAATTCAAGCCAGTTTTAGAAGAGGATGTGGAACCAGGGATATCATTGCTGATGTCCGATGGATCATGGCTGAAAGCAGAGAATACCAGAAAGATGTTTACCTGTGTTTTATTGACTATGCAAAGGCATTCCACTGTGTGGACCATAACAAATTATGGATAACATTGCAAAGAATGGGAATTCCAGAACACTTAATTGTGCTCATAGGAACCTGTACATAGATCAAGAGGCAGTTGTTCAGACAGAACAAGGGGATACTGCGTGATTTAAAGTCAGGAAAGGTGTGCATCAGGGTTGTATCCAATCAACATACTTATTCAATCTGTATGCTGAGCAAATAATCTGACAAATTGTACTAAATGAAGAAGAAAATGGCATCAGGACTGGAGGAAGACTCATTAACAACCTGCGATATGCAGATGACACAACCTTGCTTGCTGAAAGTCAAGAGGACTTGAAGCACTTACTGATGAAGATCAAAGACCACAGCCTTCAGTATAGAATACATCTCAATATAAAGAAAACAAAAATCCTCACAACTGGACCAATAAGCAACATCATGATAAATGGAGAAAAAATTGAAGTCATTAAGGATTTCATTTTACTTGGATCCACAATCAACACCTGTGGAAGCAGCAATCAAGAAAGCAAATGATGCATTGCATTGGGCAAATCTGCTGCAAAAGGCCTCTTTAAAGTGTTTAAAAGCAAAGATATCACTTTAAGGATTAAGGTGTGCCTGACTCAAGCCATGGTGTTTTCAATCACCTTATATGCACGTGAAAGCTGGACGATGAATAAGGAAGAATGAAGAAGAAACAATGCCTTTGAATTATGGTGTTGGCAAAGAATATTGACTACACCATGGACTGCCAGAAGAACGAACAAATCTGTCTTGGAAGAAATACAGCCGGAATGCTCCTTAGAAGCAAGGATGGCAAGACTTCGTCTCACATACTTTAGACATATTATCAGAAAGGACTAGTCCCTGAAGAAGGACATCAAGCTTGGTAAAGTAGAGGGTCAGCGAAGGAGAGGAAGACCTTCAATGAGATGGATTGATACAGTGGCTGCAACCACGGCCTCAAGCATAACAATGATCATGAAGATGGTGCAGGAACAGGAAGTGTTTTGTTCTGTTGCACACAGGGTCGCTATGAACCGACTCAACTGCACCTAACAACAACGACAATGCACCAATGTTGGTATCTTAGTTTTGACAAACGTACCGAGGTTATATAAGACATTAACAGTGGGGAAAACTGTTATCTTTGCAACATTCGGGAAAACTGTGTTATCTTTGCAACGTTTCCGTAAATCGAAAATTATTCCAATTTTTTTTAAAAGTTTATTATAAAAAAAGTAATATCATGGATGATAAAAGTTAAGAGGGAGGAGAGGTAGAGTCACGAGTATTTACATCTGGCATAGTAGAGAGGCAGGGGAAACTGCTTAAAGCTGGCAGAGGAAAACGAAAGATGCTAAAGAATACATGTTAAGCTATAAATGTAGCCAGCTGAAAAGATAATTTAACAATCACTTTCGAAGGAAGGTGAGAAGAGACAAGCCGACGTCAGTGGGTATTTTAAAAGTTAATGAAAAAGATACCTACATAAGCATATCATTTATAGGAGTTAACTACCAGAAGTAGAAACTGTTTGAAAATGATAGTTTTTTCTTATATATTGCTGATAGGAATATAAAATGGTATAATTGTTTTGTAAATCTGTCTGGCAGTTTCTACTAGAGCTGTACATATGCATAGCCTATGAACCAGTAACTTCACTCTTACTAATATAGCTAATGGAAGTGCGTGCATATGTTCACCAAAACATGTGTACAAGACTGTTCATAGCAGTACTATTCATCATACACTGCAAAACTAAATCAACACAAAAGTCCATTAGCGTGAATAAAAATTTTAATCAAGTTCAAAAACAAGCAAAACTAATCTATGGTATTAGAAGTCAGGATAGCATTTACCTTTGAGAGGATATCATGCTTGGTAAGGTAGAGGGGTAAGCAAAAAAGAGGAAGACTTTCGACAAGATGGATTGACATGGTGGCTGCAACAATGGGCTCAAACATAGCAATGATTATGAGGATGGTGCAGGACCGGGCAGTGTTTTGTTCTGTTGTACATAGGGTCACTATGAGTTGGAACTGACTTGGCAGCATCTAACAACAGCAACAAGTAACTGGGAAGGGAACAAGGGGGTTTCTGAGGAAGTAGAAATGTTCTATTTCTTGATCTGCTAATTACATGAATTTGGCCACAGTGTGAAATTCACTAATGTGTTCTGGTATGATTGGTGTGCGTTTCTGGTTATATGTCATATAATAAACAGCTGGGGGGTGTTTTGTTTTTGAGTTTTATTTTAGAGGTTGGCATGTAGGACTAGGGGTGGGAAGGACTGGGGCAGTCACATTGCTGCTTTTTATTACAGACCTTTTATGCTATTTTGCCTCATACACATGTATATACATTCATTTGAATTTTAAATTGAAGCCAGGATTACCTTGTTTACTCTTTCATCTTAGCATAAAATATGTTGCTTACCAGATAGTAGGCACTCAATAAATAAATGCTGAATGAATGAATGAGTGGTGGCCTGGGAGTTACTGGAATCTCTGCAAATAAAGAGCTATGAGAAAAACATGAAAAGATTTTAACAAAAAGCCAAAAATATATGAATATATAATTAATTTGGAAAACAAACGCTCAGATGTATTTGATTTAGGAACATGAAGGGAGACACAGGCATGGCATTAAAGCAGAAGATGACAAGAATGTATGAGTCTAACATATCCTGTCATCATATGTTGGTTTGCTGTATTGTGGTAGCTTGCATGTTGCTGTGACGGTGGTATTTCAAGTATCAGCAGGGTCACCCATGGTGGACAACTTTCAATGGAGCTTCCAGGCTAAGACTAGAAAGAAAAGCCTGGCAATCTACTTCTGAAAATTAACTAATGAAACTCTTGTAGATCACAACAGAATACTGTCTGATATAGTGCTGGAGGATGAGCCCCCTAGCTTGGAAGGCACTCAAAATACACAGTGGCTGCAACAATGGATTCAAGCATATCAACAATAGTGAAGAAGGCACATAAAGTTACCATGAATTGGCGCCAACTCAATGGCAACTAATAACAATGTATCCTGATTTTTATTGAT
The DNA here is from genome assembly GCF_000243295.1 of Trichechus manatus latirostris. Lineage (NCBI taxonomy): Eukaryota > Metazoa > Chordata > Mammalia > Sirenia > Trichechidae > Trichechus > Trichechus manatus. The sequence goes on along the minus strand of NW_004444057.1, from coordinate 8,323,260 downwards.
TAAATAGGACTAACTTTATCATGTGTTTAAAAATTCCCCCAATTTGTGTATGGTTAAACATTGGAGCAAATTATAAAAGACAACTCCTCTCAAGTTCTTTAAAATAACAGAAATTCATTTTTGCCTCCAGTGGTTTAAAAGTAGCTCTACTTCATTGGGTAAATGAACCACAGACACTCCATCTGTGCTGCGTCAGCCTACCCCTCACATATCTATTATTTGGTTTAAAAATCTGGAAAAAATGGTTTGCATGTATTTTGCTATATTACCCTAAAACACTTGCTGTTCCTAAAGCTGGCTTTTTGGTGAGCTAGGGAAAAAAAGAAAACTTCTATCTTTATTTCATCTCATTCTGACAACTGTAAATTACATCTGTGTCCTGGCTGATTGTTCATTCTTGGTCTTTGGCAGAAGTGCAGCTTTGTCCATCTTGTGCATGTCCCATGTGAAATTATTCCAAACGTTTGTTCACTGTCTCCTGATTCCCTTATAGATGAATGCAGTTTATTTCAGTAACATTGCTGCCCAGGAAAAAGGCCAGAAAACCAGAGTTCTACTGTGGTTTGGCACCTGTGTGTGAAAGCTTGGACAAGTCACTTCATTTCTCTAAGCCTTTATTTCCTCAACAGTAAAATGAGAGGATTGACCCAACACTTTCCCTTTGTTAGTCTAAACGCCATGGCATATACTTTCATCACAAAGGGTGAAACAAGATTCTCTTTGGTACGTGGGTCATGGTTTCACAATATAATTAGCTTAATCCCTACCATTCATGTGAAACAATTCTCAAGCGTTGTTATGAAAGAATTTCTGTTTTGCCTGATGGTGGGCTGGGGGTCTTCATATTTTGAGAGAGAAATTGTAATGTCTTACCCCCTGAGTCATCCAACTACTTCTGGGCTTTTTTTCCCACTAAGACCTGTGATCCAACAGTGTATTTTTTAAGAGGGTCGAGAAAATTTTACACAAAGCTGAAAATAAGACCAAAGAACTAACATCTTTTGAACACGTTGGGCTATCAAATTTGGATTATAATTTGGAAATTTCTTTCCTTCTCATTCTTTTTGTTTTTTCAGTTTTCTAATTTTTTTGTACTCTAGATGAAGGTTTACAGAACAAATTAGTTTCTCATTAAACGATTAATGCGCATACTGTTTTGTGACATTGGTTGCCAACCCCACGACAGGTCAACACTCTTCCCTTCTCGACCTTGGGTTCCCCATTACCAACTGTCTTAGTCATCTAGTGCTGCTGCAACAGAAATACCACAAGTGGATGGCTTTAACAAAGAGAAATATATTTCCTTAAAGTAGGCTAAAAGTCCAAATTCAGGGTGTCAGCTCCAGGGGAAAGCTTTCTCTCTCCCTTGGTCTTCTCATCAGTGTTCCCCCAGACTAGGAGCTTCTCGGCACAGGGACCCCGGTCCAAAGGACGTGCTCTGCTCCTGGCACTGCTTTCTTGGTGGTATGAGGTCCCCCTGTCTCTCTGCTCACTTCTGTCTTTTATATCTCAAGAGATTGCCTCAGGACACAATCCAATCTTGTAGATCAGGTCCTGCCTTACTAACACAACTGCCACCCATCCTCCCTCATTAACAACATAGAGGCAGGTTTACAACATACAGGAACATCACACAGTACCAGGAATCATGGCCTAGCCAAATTGATATACACATTTTTGGGGGGACATACTTCAAACCATGACACCAACTTTCCTGTCCCCTGCTGCCTTCTCATCCTTGCCCCTGGGCTGGTGTGCCCAGTTAGTCTCATTTTGTTGTATGGGCCTATCTAATCTTTGGCTGAAGGGTGAACCTCAGGAGTGACTTCAGTACTGAGCTATAAGGGTGTCCGGGGGCCATACTCTCGAGGTTTCTCCAGTCTCTGTCAGACCAGTAAGTGTGGTCTTTTTTTTGTGTGAGTTAGAATCTTGTTCTACATTTTTCTCCAGCTCTGTCCAGGACCCTCTATTTGTGATCCCTGTAGTTGGTGGTAGTAGCTGGGCACCATCTAGTTGTGCTGGACTCAGTCTGGTGGAGGCTTTGGTACTTGTGGTCCATTAGTCCTTTGGACTAATCTTTCCCTTATGTCTTTGTTTTTCTTCATTCTCCCTTGCTCCAGATGGGGTGGGACCAGTGGAGTATCTTAGATGACTGCTCACAAGCTTTTAAGATCCCAGACGCTACTCACCAAAGTAGGATGTAAAACATTTTCTTTGTAAACTATGTTATGCCAGTTAAGCCCTCAGCCCAGTAAACTCCCTCAGGGAGTTTGAATGTCCCTATGAAGCTGCCATGACCTTACCTTGGCCAAACTGTGCTGACTTCCCCAGTATTGAGTACTGTCTTACCCTTCACCAAAGTTACCACTTATCTATTGTCTATTTAATGTTTTTCCCTCCCCTGGCCCCGAAACCATCAAAGATTGTTTCTTTCTGTGTATAAACCTTTTTCATGAGTTTTTATAATAGTGGTCTCTTACAGTATTTGTCTGTTTGTGATTGCCTTCTCATTCTTTAAAGCAATCTATTTTAAGTCCTGGTAGTACAGTGGTTAAGTGCTGGGCTGCTAACCAAAAGGTCAGCAGTTCAATTCCACAAGCCTGCTCCGTGTGAGAAAGATATGGCATTCTGCTTCTGTAAAGATTACAGCCTAGGAAACTATGGGGCAGTTCTACTCTGTCCTATAGGGTTGCTGTGAGTCAGAATCGACTCTCGACAGCAACGGGGTTTTTTTGTATTATCAATGGGCATTGGTGATTCAGTGGCAGAATTGTCACTTGCCCTGTGGGAGACCCAGTTAGATTGCCAGACAACACTCCTTATGCACAGCCACCAGTCATTTATCGGTAGAGGTTTGCATGTTGCTATTTTGCAGACTAGGTTTCAGTGGAGCCTCCAGACTAAGATAGTCTAGGAAGAAAGGCCTGGCAATCTACTTCTGAAAATCAGCCAGTGAAAACCCTACGCATCACAACAGTCTAATCCCCAACTGATCATGGGGATGGAGGAGAACCAAAGGGCATTTAATTCCGTTGTGCATGATGAGGTCACCACGAATCTGGGGCCAACTCAACACAGCTAACAACAACACTGTTATCAATATGTATTTTTTTAATCAACTATGAAATGCTATGACTAAATAATTGTGAGTCTGGGCAAATCTGATTTCATATGTATGTTAGTCTAGGTGAAGTAACTGTCCTGGTCTCACATAGCCTTCAAGGGGCAGGACTTAGTCCCATGCACTTTCCACTTGGCCATCTTAGTTCGTAGGTTCCTAGTACTTCTTAAATCAATCAGCAAGTTTCTATTGAGGGCCTACTACATGTCAGGCAATACGGTAAGCTCTAAATTAAAAAACATGTATTTAAAACTTCTAAGCCTCAAAAAGACAACTCAGCAAAAAATGGGCAATTGACTTGAACAGACATTTCACCAAAAAAGGTGTTGTTGCTGTTGGTGGTGGTAGTTGCTATTGAGTTGATTTTGACTCATGGTGACCCCATATGTGCAGAGTAGAACTGTTCCCTAGGATTTTCAAGGTTGTAACTTTTCAGAAGCAGATCCCCAGGCGTTTCTTCTGAGGAGCTTCTGGGTGGGTTCAAACCACGAACTTTCAAGTTAGTAGTCAAGTGTTTAACTGTTTGTGACACCCAGGGACCATAAAAAAGATATACAGATGGTTAATAAGCACTAAAAAGATGCTCAGCCTCGTTGTTGTTGGGTACCTTCAAGTCGATTCCGAAGCATAGTGATCCTATAGGACAGAGTAGAACTGCTCCATAGGGTTTCCAAGGCAGTAATCTTTATGGAAGCAGACTGCCACATTTTTTTTCCCACTGAGTGGTGGGTGGGTTCGAACCACTGATCTTTCAGTTAGCAGTTGAACTCTCAACCAGTGGGCCACCAGGATTCCTTTCAATCTCATTAGTCATTAGAAAATGTAAATCAAAACCATAACGAGATACCATCTCATACCCACTAGGACACTATTATCAGGGGAAAAAAAACAAAAAACAAAAACCCCAAAATAACAAGTGTTAGCAAGAAAATGGAGAAATTGGAACCCTCACTCATTGCTGGTGGGAGTGTAAAATGATGCAGCCACTGTAGAAAACAGTTTGGTGGTTCCTCAAAAAGTTAAACATGGAATTACCATATGATCCAGCAATTCCACTTCTAGACATATACTCAAAAGACTTGAAAGCAGGGACTTAAATGCATACTTGTACACCAATGTTCATTGCAACATTATTCACACTAACTAAAAGGTGGAAATAACCCAAGCGCCCATCAGCAGATAAACAAAATGTGGTGCATACATACAATGGAATATTATTCAGCTAGCTATAAAGAAAAATAAAACTCTGATACATGTTATGACATGGGTGAACTTGGAAAACATTTCATGCTGAATAAAATAAGTCAGACATCAAAGAACACATATTGTATCAACCCATATTTTTTAAACGTCTACAAGAGGCAAATGCATAGAGACAATACTTTATTAGTGATTACCAGGAACCAGAGGAGAGAGAAATGGGGAGTTATTACTTAGGGCTACTGAGTTTCTGTTTAGGATGATGAAAAACTTTTTGAAGTGGATAGTGGTGATGGCTGCACAGTATAACGAATGTAATTAATGTCACTGAATTGTACACTTAAAAATGGTTAAAAAGGCAAATATTTTGTTATATATATATTTTACCACAATAAAATTTTTAAAAATCTTGTTAAAAGTAATATCTCTTCCGTTGCTCTTTCACCAATAAAAATTTTCAAAATAAAACTATCCAAGGAGTAAAAACGATAAAGTACATTTAAGTACACCAATGTCTGATGAGTTTATACAACAAATCTCTGCTGTTTCATTAGTGCTGCAGTTTTCTTGCCTTTTTTTCCTAGCACGTTTTTTCAACATGATACGTACTGTCCTATGTTTCCATGATACAATAAACACAGTATTCTTTCACAAAAATTTAAACAGTCGATGCAAAAATCATTACTTGAAATAATCACCAATTTTTATACCAATTTACAGGAAAGATGGGAAAACAAACACATTATCTGTTCATATAGATTTGTATTCATGTGTTTAATTTGCTTAAAAAAACTGTAAAGGGAAAAATAAAAGCAACAAAAATGTATTCAGGGGCATATTTTAGCGTCTATATATAATTACAGAAACCCTGGTGGCCTAGTGGTTAAGAGCTATGGCTGCTAACCAAAAGGTCCGCAGTTCAAATCCACCAGGCACTCCTTGGAAACTCTATGGGGCAGTTCTACGCTGTCCTATAGGGTCACTATGAGTCAGAATTGACTCGACAGCAACAGGTTTGGTTTTGGTTTTATATATAATTACAATGTTTTTAAAAGGACTTTCATAATATCGAGATATTGAAGGTTAGGATTGGTTTCATGTGGGAATGAATAGGCTCAGGGTGCTTAATTTTAAAGAAAACTTTCACTGCCCCCCCGCCACGAGTGTTTTCTGAACTCTTGCTAATACCTGACACCCCTTTCCAATAGTACAAAATCTTCTTTTCACAAATGTAAAAAAACTCAGGAAGAGGTAAAACATTAACTTCTATTTGTAAGTTACTGTTAAAAATAACTGGTGCCTCTGGGTGAACTCACGCCTCCAACCTTTCAGTTAGCAGCCAAGCACATTAATCGTTTGCACCACCCAGGGGCTGTTAGCAACTAAGAAAGGCAGGTTTGAGAGCAGACAGAGGAGGAAGGTCCCATGGGCACTTCCACATGGGCAGAATGAGGACGCAGAAGCGAGGCACCACCTAAGTACACTTCAGAACTTTACCCAAGGTTGTTAAATCATGACTGTGCTTGCATCATCATTTTAAAAAAGAGAAAATGAACCTAACTACGTGTTGTCAAGTTGAATCCAACTCATGGCAACCCTAGGTGTGCAGAGTAGAACTGCTCCATAGAATTTTCATGGCTGTGACCTTTCAGAAGCAGATAGCCAGGCCTTTCTTCTGAGGCACCTCTGGGTGGGTTCCAACTGCCAACCTTTTGGATAGGAGTGAAGCACTTAACCATTTGTGCCACCAGGGCTTCCTATCATCATTTAAGTAGGTTTTAGATGTTCCTTAAACTGGTATCCAGGGTCTCCATGGATTTGTGTGTGCGTGTGTGTGTGCGTGTATGTATTTGAGGCCCCAAACTCTATACAAAATTTCATGTTTTCATTTTGATGCTGAGTACAAGGAAAATTTGTTTTGCTTATTGAAAATCCAAAATTTCTCTTTTGAAGTGATATTTAAAATTGGAAGACATTTATAGAGAGTAAAGTATTTAGTTCCTCAGGGTAGTATTCGTCAAACACGGGTGTTTAGAGGTCTAGGAACAGTCTGAAGGATTTTTTCCCCTTGAGCGTAAATTGTTCAAGTTTGAGAAACAAAGACTAAATAGGAAAACCTAAACAGAAAACACCTGTTCATGCTGGCGGTGAGCTCGGCATTTCCATTCAGTCTGAATCTATCAGGCTTAGAAAAGGAGAGCTCAAGAGACTTTCTGAAGCTCAGCAAGCAGAGCTTCAAGAAATGCCCAGTAAATAATTGTGTAGAGGATTCAGAAACCCACCACAAATATGATTGAAGAGCTAGGCTAAAGGGAAACGTTTTTCTGGAGATTAGCTTGGAGACAATAACATCCTCAGACTTCCTGGGATATAAACCTGAAGGTGCTTATTCTGCCATCAGAGTGCCTTGAGTGAGCCTGATAAAAACACAGGGGTTTGGCCCAGTCCCAGACCTACTGAATCACAATTTCTTGAGCAATCTGCTTTTTATTTTGTGCCCTACATGATTCTGCCGCACTTATAAAAGATTGAGTATTACCACTCAAGTTTAACAGGTAATTGTGCCACAATACAGCACCTACCCCTGGATAACCCTAATTCTTCCTCCCGTCTACTCCTACTCTCAGATGTAGTATATATTGAAAATGGTAGAAATATTGAATATAACTCAGGATCTCATTATGATCTGGGGTGAAGTCTCTTGATATATTTTCTCTTTCTCAAAATTCATCCCTAATTCATATATGTTTAAATAGAACAAATGTTGTTCTTCTTTTAACTAGAATTAAGTGACATTTACTTTTGATAATGTAAGAAAGTTAAAAAAACAAAACACCAAACCTGTTGCCATCAAGTCGATTCTGATTTGTAGAAAGTATATTCACTGGAAAAAGATTTGGAAAATACAGAAAAGCATATGGAATAAAATAAAAGGCATGAAAATTTCAGACCCAACTGGAACGTAAGCTCTGCAAAGACAGGGATTTTTGCTTTGGACACCTCTGTATCCACAGTGCTTTGAATAGTACTTTGCTTATAGTGTGGCCATCAAATAAAAATTTGTTGAATATAACTGAAAAGTCAGTGATAACCATTATTGATATTTTGACAAATTTCCTTTCAACCACTTATATCCATCCACGTCTCCTCCTTCACAAATAATAAACATCCATTTATGTAAGTATCCCCTGATGTTGCTTTCCTTAAGAGAAATTATACTAGTTTAAAGAACATGAACATTTCAAAAGAAAAAAAATTTACCAACTGCCCCCCAAAAAGCTTCTACCAATTTACAAACCAAATTTACACACCATGAATACTGTATCATATTGCCTTATTTATTTATTATTATTTGGTGTGCTTTAGTAAGTAATGTCCAGGTATTATAAAGTATAGCTTCCTATTTTTACTTGCAATTTTTTTCATGCTATGGTAATTTACATTACCTTTTTGGTAAATGTTTGGTAATTTCCTATTTGCCCATATTCTTAATGGAAAAAGAATCTACCATTAATTTTAATTGAATATAAGTTCTATTTATCAAATATTGCAAAAATTTCCTGAGTTGACATATGCCTTTTAATATTACAGGATTTTTTCCCATGTAAGATTTAATTGTTTTGTGGCCAAATTTATTATTTTCTTCTTATTTTTTTTTACACCCTGAGATAGTCTTAAGATTGTTGGAGGTTCATACCTATGCATTATGTATGAGGATGGTAGTTTAAATCAGAGCTCATGTTCATTAAGATGTCTTTATTTTGGGAAACAAAATGTAACTTATAGTACTAAATATGAATAAATAAATGCATGAAGGAAGAGATATTCTCAAGCTCTTACTTCTGTCCTTTTGCTATTGCAAATGCACTTTAAATCTAAGACCAGTTTATTTTGTCAATTAACTTCCAAATACAGTACCTTGAGAGAATACCAATAATATATTTAGAGCCTATAGATACAAGTTTATATTTCCCTGAACTTAGCAATTCACCTTGGCCATCACCATTTTAGGGTAGTAAAACCAGCTATAATGAGAATGCAATTGAATTCAGCTAAAATTTGTTATAAAAGAGACCAAAGGAATCTGTGTCTTCTTGGTTTGAAAGTGAGCCAAAAAGAAGGTCCAATTTAGGACAGTGAAAATTCACTTCAATTTTGATATTTAGGTGAAATAATGCATAGAAATTAATTTGTAACAGAGGAATTTATAGAATTCTCTCAGCTTATTATTCCGAAGTTTTGTATAAAGAGAGTTTTTATTTCTTTGTTTTTTAATAATCTGAGGTCACAGAACTACAGTAGAATTTACGGGAAAAAAAAGAGCATTGTCGTATACTGCTTTGCCAAAAGTCTTTATAAAATTTATTATGTTTCCTAGCGTTCCCTATACTGATGCAGTTTCTTACTCCATTTTTAACAAATTACAATGTATTTTTAAATAGCTAAAATAAGAATTTAGTTTTACTAAATATTTTTGTGAGTAGAAAACTTCGTTTAGTTAAAAATAGTCAAAACTCAGAGAAATTGAAACATAAGGTTTGTTCTGAGCAATTATTCTATATGCATATGAAGAGACCATTCTGATTCCAAAAAAAGCAAATGGCTCAAAGTAGGCTAGTTACAATGACGCTTATAAAAAGAAGAGGAAGGAGAACAGAAGATCAACCATTGGCTAATCTTAACATGATTGAACCCTGCCTTCCCCCTTTTACTGAGATCAACTGATATAAGGTCACAGGGTGGTCTCTGGCCCTCCACCCACCTGCAGTCATGATACCTTTTGAAATTTAAAATTAAGTAAACCTGGTTTAGAAGAGGAATGAAAATATTAGCAACTTTGAGTGATTTAGCAGGATTAATTTTGAGTCAGGAATTTTTATGGTTAATATTCGGTCTTGTAGGTAAGGAAAACCTTAAAATCAAAGTACGATGTCTGTTATTAATTTTTCTCTTTGACCATTTTTATTATATACCTGTATTGCATTATTGAATACGAGCAAGAAATACGGTATGAGTTCTGCTTTAGAATGCTTTGATTAGAATTTCCCTCCCGAGTCAATATGTGCTTTGAGGTAGGACCATACCTTGTAAGTCTGCATCCTCAGTGGCTAGGAATTTTATCTGACATGTAGAAACCAATCAAATCACTGTTGAAAGAATGAATCTGCAGAAGAGAACTATGGTTAGAAACAAAAAAGTTAGCCCTGTGTAGTCCAGCTTTAATTAGATTTCTGACTAGTCATAATAAAGGGAAGGAAACGATCAGGTTAGTAAACTCCACCAAATACCAACGACTAGGTCTGATTAGCATAACCCTCAGTAGAACAAGGGAATTTTATTGCAGTTGCCTAATTACTTACTGATCTTCCCCACTAGGAGAAGAGTTCCTTATCCAGGCTTCTCTGTATTCACAGGGCAGAGCTGCCTCTAAAGATAAATATTCATTGAATTACCCACCCACAAAGGACATAAATGAGTAGCTTAAAATCCCCTCAGGAAGTTATATCAGAAAGTATCTGCTTATTACTAGCTAAAAATATTATGCATGCTAATTCAAAAATAGTTAAATTGTGATTTATAAATTCACATTTTTAAAATTGATAAATGATGAGTCCTCATTTTTTATATCTTGGTTCAGCTTGGGTTTTTTTTATTTTGTTTTAGGTGAAAATTTACAGTGCAGATTGGTTTCTCATTCAAAAATTGTTTTGTGACATTGGTTGCAATCCCCTGCAGTGTGTCAGCACTCTCCCCCTTTCGTTTTCTACCCCAGGTTCCCTGTGTCCATTCATCCAGGTTTCCTGTCCCATCCTGCCCCCTTTTATGTTCTTGGGCAGGTGTTGCCCATCTCGTATACTTGATTGAACTAAGAGGCTCGTTCCTCACATGTCTTATTGTTTGTTTAATAGGTCTGTGTAATCTTTGGCTGAAAGGTGGACTCTGGGAGTGGCTTTAGTTCTGAGTTAGCAGGGCATCCAGGGGCCATAGTCTCAGGGGTTCACCTTGGTGTATTTGAGGCTACCAGACCTTAAATCTTCAGTTGCCAAATAAACTGCATCACTTTGAAGCTGTGGGAAAAATCAGGCTTTAAAGCAGCTTGGTTAGGAAGGCAGAGATGTTGACTTACTGCTTTAGAAGGTAAAGTTCATACACAAAATAAGGAGAATGGATGAGATAACTTTTTTTTTTAATTTCTCATACAAAAATTTATACATGTATTGTTATGTGACATTAGTCACAATCCCTATAATGTGACAGCACACTCCCCCTTTCCACCCTGGGTCTCTTGTGTCCATTCAAACAGTTCCTGTCCCTTCCTGCCTTCTCATCCTGCCTCTGGACAGGAACCGTCCATTTGGTCTCATGTATCTACTTGAGAGATAACTTCTAAGGTTGCATTTACTGGAAAATTCTAGATTTGTAAGTAAACATTCACAATCTCTCAATATATCTCACCATCTAAAGTTTATTACAATGGACACAAAAGATATATCCCTTTCCACAAACAATAAAAGAGAACAGAACACCAGGTAAAAAAAATGTAAGAAACTATTATCAAAATAGACTCCAAAAGGACTATTAAAAATACCTCAGTAAGAAGAGATTCAGTAGCGTATCATTTTCTTCAAATGGTTTCTTGGGTTATCTGATCCATTTTTATAAAACGAAGTTGAGATATCACCGGATTGTAAGCTCCACAAAGGCAGGGATTTCATCTATCCTTTTCATAGATAAGTGTTTAGTGTAACCTGTGTGCATTTAAAAAAAGAAAGTTACGGGCAGTAGTTCCTGACTCATGGCGACCTCATGTGTGTCAGAGTAGAACTGTGCTCCGTAGAGTTTTCAATGGCTGATTTTTCGGAACCAGATCATCAGACCTCTCTTTTGAGGTGTTTTCAGGTAGACTCCAATCACCAAGCACTTTAACTGTTTGTGCCACCCAGGTATGTCTGTCACGATATTCATGTAATGTTGGAAGTCTGAGGTATTCTTCCCATCCAGAAAGAAGCAGATTTAAATACGCACAAATATTTGAACAGCAGCCAACCCTAGAGTTCTTTGATTAACTTTTCTATACATGAGGACTTATGTGGAGGTTAAACAATGAAACATGAAGCAGTGCTGAAAGCCCTATTCCCACGGTGTGCCCTGATGGGGCTCCATAGAGCTTCTGGTACAGGTGTTCTGTGAATAGACTACAAGTGTGCTGCATACAGATGTGCTTTTACTGAGATATAGATCTTCCAGATCTCCATGCAGCCATAGCTTTTCAACAGTTGCCTCTTCCAGACAAGCTTTGTCTGTTTACCTCAAAGGGCTCTGTGTTGTTGTTAGGTGCAGTGGAGTTGATTTTGACTCATAGTGACCCCACGTGATAGCGTAGAACTGCCCCATAGGGTTTTCTACGTATAATCTTTACAGTGGCCTTGAACCACCAATCTTTTGGTTAGCAGCCTAGCATTTAGCTGTTGTGCCACCAGTGCTCCTTAAAGGGCTCTATAGGGGTTAGTTTTTAACTTCTGCTACTTCCTATATGATGCTGATAAATGAAGCTCTTAAACAAATAACAGATGTGGCCACATGAATTAGGTCTCTAGTATGTCCCACAAAGCTGAATAAACTGAATGGCTCAATTGGATTGTTTAGTTGGCTTGGGGGAAAAAACAAAAAAAAACTTAATTTTCATGACAATCAGTATCATTTGGCTTGTTGGGGGTACTTCCTGGTCTTGATGGTAAAGCCTACTTCATATGAGTGGAAGGCATACAACTAGTTCATTAAAAAAAAAAAAAAAAAAAATTAAAGACTGCTCTAATTTGGGTAAAAGTTCGAGAATGGGGAGTCAAGGTCCTGATGTACACCACTTGAGATGAAAATCTTCTGTCTGAAGACTTGCCTCGGAGGAACAGGCTTTGAGAAGTATTCAGAGACGACATTGCTTTCACAATGAAAGCGTGCAAGGTGTTATCTCCTTTTTACAGATGAAGAAACTAAAGTTCATGGGGGTAAAGGTGATATAATTTCATTTATTCTAGATGGTGTCTATGTTCCCTCAAGTTAAGACACTTGCTCAGGTAAGATACTTTGTTAACTGAGCCAATTCTTTGGCTGATGATGGGTCCATGTCTGGGAGACTGGACCAATAATTCTGCCCTTCCCTTCATTAGAAGTATCTATTGAGCTCTGTGAAAACACAGTAAAGGTAGATGCATCCAGGAATCCTTATTTTTTAGGAGCTCCCCAGCTGATTTTTCTGTAGCGATAGATTGAGAACCACAGACTAAAGGGCTACCCGTTTAAAAGCTAGTGGTAGCTGAAGAGTTAATTTAGTATAAATAATCAGAAAACATTCAGATCTAGAATACAGGGGCTAACACTGTGTTGGTAGCAGGCAAAATGCTCTCAGTGCCTTTTTCAATCTGAAGTGATCATCATATAACTCTATACTAGAGAGATTTACTGGCCGAAGACAAGTTCATAAAACTGTAAAACGAGGAAAACCTCATTAAGGCAATCAGTCAGTTTCAACCCCAGCAACATATTACGCTCATTTGGTGACAACTTTAAAAAATACTAATGTCCAGGAGTCACTACAGATCAGTTAAGTCTCCTGGCGTAAGCCTGCATGTGGGTACCTTTTTGAAGGTCCCTGGTGATTCCAGTGTAGCAGTGGTTGAGAGTCACTGTCTCAAGATTTAAAAGTGAGGTTCACTCTGTCACTTGATGGTTATTAGGCAACACTTCTCAAACTTTAACGTTCACAGGAATCACCTGCAGAGTTTGTTAAAAACGCAGATTCTATCTCAGTAGGTCTGGGATAGGGCTTGAGATTCTGCATTTCCCACAAGCCTGATGTTGATGGTGTTGGTTTGAGGACCACACTGAGTATCAAGGTCTGAGAGCACTGGTTCTTAAATGTGACTGCACACTGGAATCACCTGGGAAGTTTAAAAATAATATCAATATCTAGGTCCCACCCCTGGAGATTCTGATTTCATTGGTATGAGTGTGGTCTAGGCAACAGTATTTTTAAAAGCTCTTCAGGTGATTCTAATAGGTAGCCAAGTTTGAGCGCTCTTCCATAGGGAACTTATATACATTGAAGTAGCAAAGAACAATTAGTAAGCCATGAAAGAAGAAAGCATTATTATGGAATTAGTCTGCAAGGACTACTTAATTCAGAGCACCACTTGCAGCTGGTGGACCACATCTACAGATAGGTCTCATGGCTATAGACCAACTCTAAAAGTCAGAATTTCCAGTTTCTCTAGAAGATTTGGAAACTCTGCCACCACTGGATCTGCATTCCCTTGTGGTAGCAATCAGGTGGCTCTGAATAGGGGCTGCCTGTTTAGAAGGTATCTGCACTCTCCAGTGTGCCAGGCCCTAGCTATCCATTTCATTTACTTGTATTACCTGACTGACCCCTATGGGCAAATGAGTTTAAGGGCTCTGGGTTACACAATGCCTACTGCACATTGACTCCACGTCACTTGGCAGGACTAGCAAATCAAACACATTCACTCCCAGCATAATTGTCTTTAATCATGAGAGACTGTACATAAAATGAAAAACTAGCTAACTCAACAGAATTTTTAGACATTGTCCTGGTATATGTATTAACAAGCTGACCTTCCCCACAGCTGATACTCAGGAATATTCAAAGGCACACAGCAAGCAGCGGAGCCCATAAAAGTTCAGACATCTCAACTCCCAGCCCAGTAGTCCAGGTACTTAAACCTCTGTGCTCGAGGATAATAATAGGAACTACCTGACAGTTATGAGAATTAAATTAGATAACATACATAGTGCACTTTTCAAAGTGCCTAGCTCGTAGTAAGCGCTCAATTAATGTCAAGCTGTTGTTATTATTACGCATTCTGTACCCTCGCCCTTCACCTGCGCATAGGAGCTGAGTATGCCCAGTGCAGGTTGAGCATTTCTTTTTAGATAGCCAGACTTCAGTAAGCTCCCTCAAGCGCCTATAAGCTTGGAGTAAAATTTCTATTCTGTTTAAAGAAAAGGCCAGGTTTATACATTAAACCAGCCAACCAAACAAAACAACAAAGAACAAACAAGCAAGCAAACAATACCTACTAAAAAGAATTAAAATGAAAAGGCTCAGGACTTAAAGCCCTAATTCATCAGGGGAGTATGTCGTCTAAAATTCCCTAATTGTGTCCAGTACCTTGTCTTTTTACCTACCACCCTGTGTGGCCTTTGTTTTGTCTCTGTCACCGGACTGACTTCTGCAGAGACGATAGTTCTCTCTTCTCAAGATTGTCTTCAGTGGATAAACTTTCACAAGGTAGGTGATCAATAAAGCAGTACTGAAGGAATGAACAAATGAAGCCATATATAATCTTCCAGAGAGCTCTGGGTAGCTAAGGTTTGCTTGCATTATATATTTTTATGTGTTAAAATACTTTAAAACCTATGCTACCACAGCCTATCAGTGCCAGAACATTCTGTGTTTTTGGATGATGTTAATATAAATAAATCCCTGTATACCTGGAATAATGTCTTTCTACATTCAAATTAGCCAAAAATAGAGTTTAATTTGTGTAGAATCCAAATTTTAACAATCAATGATGATAGCATGCTTGTTGATTTCTCCAAACCTATGTTTTGCAATTTTGCCACTTTGTATGGATTGAAATCATTTAACACTTTTCCCTCTAAAGAATCTTTTATATTTTTATTAGGTCTTTCAACAGCATAGTTTTCAAGGGGTAAAAGGGAGATGCTAAACCTATTTTAAGAAGTTTTCAACAAACTAAGCTAATGTAAACATAGAACTACTTAGCAAACTTGTGTATTCACAGAAATCATCCCAGTATCTAAAATAAAATCTATAAAATACTCTTTAAAAAAGCAACAAGGAGCTTTTATTCACTTGTTCCTGAAAAAAATTATCTCATATAATGCAGTAAATCTAAAATATCTCTAAAGTTATCCCAGACATTCCATAGAGATAGTAATTCTTAAAATTTTTCCAACATCCTCATGCCTTAGCCAATCATTTGTTTATGGTTATCAAATAAACATAAAGAAAATGAGGCAACATTTCTTAAAGTCATGCATTTACAATTGTGTTTGCATTTTCTAAAATATATTTCTCTTAACATTTCAAAGGACAACCTTGATGGAACAGCTATGACCCGTCTTCTCTTCAGTTGAGGGCAATCAGCCATATTGTGTTTTTGTTGCTTGATTATATAAAAATCCACTGAGGCTCAATTTATAGCCCTAGGCAAGTTTTAAGTCTTAACTTTAAATGAAGGTTTTCAGAAAAGTAAAAACCACTTAGTATCTGGATGAAAGGGTAGATATTTTTCAAGTCATCTGACTACTTCATTGTCTGTATGAGAGAACCTAGAGATATCTCAGAAAGGCATGTTGAATGCTGCTACAGAGCTAGGACAAGGACACAGCTGTAGACCTTGCCTTTCTACTGCAGTGAACTACATCTGTCTGTTAGGAGACATAGTTCTCCCTGGGCTTCTTGTGCTCCTATATTTCTTGCTGTGTGTGCCAAGACTTCGAGGCCCTGACCACTCTTTGACCCAGGCCATTTCTCAGTGTTGTTCATACAGCTGGTAACCTTGAAAGGTGAGGTAATGGTTCCCTGCAGACCAAGAGGAGGCTTGCTTACTACTTGCTGTAAAAGCTCAGTGTAAACCTGCTAGATGTATGGCATCCATGTGGCCCACACTGCATCATCCTTGTGGGACTTGGGGGCAAGGTGAATTGATGCAAATATGCTGGTGTTCATGCTGCTTGCAGTGCTGGGAGTAATAAATCCTTTGTTTCTGATCTAGGAATTTCATGTCTTCTGCCAGCAATCATAAAACAGTGACAGGCTAACTTATTAACTTGTAAGAATAAAATCAAATCCCAGATGCAACACTGTCGAATTTTTGCTGGCAAATTCATGTTTACAGGTTATCACAGTACTTGATTTGATTCAGATTACTGAGAACATAACAGATTGATCCAAATGAAAAGGAAACAAAGGCTATGGTATATGTGTGTTTCCATTACTCTTTATTCTAATAAGCTATTATGCTAACTCCGGTCATAATCATTCATGTCACTGAAAAATTTATACTTGACTGACCTTAAAGTTAACTAATATATTCAGATATTTAAAGGAGTTGAAGATTTTTAGTTTTAGATCTAAGTACAGAGTTACCGTCGAATTAAAAATAAAATATGCAGAAAATAACTCAAAGTCAATGACAAAATAAGCTTCTATTTATCTCCCAAAGATTTGAATACAGAGGTTGGGTGGGTTGACAAAAAAGCTTCTGGCTAT
Source organism: Trichechus manatus latirostris (assembly GCF_000243295.1). Classification (NCBI taxonomy): domain Eukaryota; kingdom Metazoa; phylum Chordata; class Mammalia; order Sirenia; family Trichechidae; genus Trichechus; species Trichechus manatus. The sequence goes on along the minus strand of NW_004444057.1, from coordinate 8,306,620 downwards.
GAAAATTGCATTTCTGAATGCAAATCTAAGGCATTTAAATGAAGATTCTTAAAATATTTAAAAAGAGTGAGACAGCATTTAGTGAAACTTGTATGTTTCTCAATGAGGTCTCTAAAGAAATTAACTATTTAAAGTAATATTTAAGTCTTGGGGGAAAAAAATTCAGCCATTTATAGCGAACTGAGAGTACAGAGAGGACTGTCTATATATAGAAGAAAAAAAAGAAAAAGAACCTTGGGAATAAAGAACTCCCATTTGCCTCTGATGCTTCGTGACTTGCTCAGAGGTTTCCCTAGTGCTTCACACGGTGTCTGCCTAACAGGATGACAAGAGGGAGTGTAGTATAATGGTTAAAGCTGGAATCTGTAAATTCCAGGTTAAAATCTGAACTTAAAATCTCAGCCTCTCAACTTAGAACCAACTGGATAACCTTGGGCAAGTTACTCTTTCACTCCATATTACATCACAGAATTATTATTCGGATTACTTGAGTTAATAGATATAAAGCACTTAGGTAACCTGGCACATAGTAAATACCCAATGAACATTACCGAATATCATAGATACTCAGGAAACAAATGTAAAAATAAATTCAGTTTAAACATCTGGAGCATAAAATTTAGAAGTACAATGAATCTTAGACATGATGTAGTTTAGTCCAATCTCTTCATCTTGTACATAAGAAATTTCCTCAAGTGTCAAAGCTATTAAGAACGAAGCCAGGTTTGCCACTTCAATGCTTTCAGTGTACAATGCACCTCATAACCATTGCCTCTTTCTCTAGTTTGAAAGGGAAAATCCCATTCTCCCCTTCTTCACAAACTTGCTTCACTAGCAATCCCAACCATTTTTTAAATTAAAAAATATGAGATATTAATATATACCTATATACATGTATTTATGCATGCCTGCATGTGTGTACCATGTTATATATAAACCTGTATAAATTGCTGAATCCAATACTAAAATCTATAGACATTATAGTACACAGTACTTCTCTTCCAGAAGAATAAAGCACTTACTTACTGGCACCACAAACAACACAACCAAAGAGACGCTAACACTTAGGTGGTGGCTAACAATTTGTGCTTGCATTCTTCATTCATATGGTCCATGTATCAACCTAGTCCTTTTTTTTTTTTTTTTTTTTTTTTCCTTCTAGGGACTTAGTTTCTTGGAAAAACTACCACATTTCCAACATTTTTATTTATAAAGCATTCCATACTTTCGGTTGGGGCTTCCAAACAGGCTATTTTCAAAGCACAGGAGGCATTTTCCAGGAGCTGCATGCATGTATTTAACATATATTAACAATGACTGCTTGTGTATTAACTATAGGTTCTGAGACACATCACCTCTCATCTCTTGCATTTACTGTCTGAAGTGGGAGGAACGATTTAACAAGGAAGCAGCTGCGAGAACAAGGAACAAATCTGAAGCCAAGTGACTTCTTAGAGTTGAGTAGTAAAATATACTGTGCAACTAACAATTATATAAAGAAATGAAGCTTCAGATATGACAGGTGTGCTCTAAGTTGACTATTTTCTGCAATGGAAAATACAAAAAACTAACTTTACAATGAAAAATGCTATATTATTAACACAAGGAACTGCAGAACATACATTTTCCTTCTCCATTCCCATTTTCTGGAAGCAAATTAATAGGGGCTAATTGAGATGTAAAAGACAGGCTTATTTTACTCCCATAATGGTATCCTCCTTCTTGTTTTCTTCCTCATTTTGTAATTGTTAGAAAATGGTCATAATAAAAGCATCAAAATAGCAACGTTCTTACATATGTGAGCCTATTTATTAGCCCTTTCTTCTTTGTGGTCGGTGATTCCATGAGTTAAGATGGATAGATGGTCTTAAAATAATTGTATATGTTTGGTCATCAGGGAAAAAACATAGAATGCATGGGTTTATTTAATTCAATAAATCTGACCATAACAAAAACCTAATACTAGAAGAAGAAAAAAATGCAGATCATTTTTGTACTAGTGAAGAGTAAGAAATATCATCTATTACTGGATGCAAGATACTTGGCACGTAAATCTTTCTTCTTTTCCTATGACCTAATAAGTGTTTAAGAGAAAACCATACTTAGATGCTCGTCATTATTCAAGAACAAAGTAGACATTTCTTATTTGTGAAATAAAACTTCTTATGAGCCAAGAAGCAAGCCCTAAGAGGTTAGTCGAATCTTCCCATTCACTCAAAAATATTTGAGTGCGTCTTTTGTGACAGATGCAAGTTCTAGGAGCCAAGGATGCAGGTAATAACAGTGAACAAAACATAAAAAAATCCTCATCATCATGAAACTGACTTAGTAAAGATAGAAAATTTTTAAATAAAATATATATTGTTGGATATCACCAAACGGTAGGAAAAAAATAAAGCAAGAAAGTGGGTTGGGAATGTATATGTGGGGACAAGGAAAAGAAATGCAAATTTAAATATGGTAGTCTGGAAAAACATCACTGAAAAGGTAGTTGAGCAAGAACTTGAAGGAAGTGAGCATGTGGATATCTGGGGGAAGTGCAGGTAAGGCAGAGGGGATAGCAAGTGCAAAGATCCTGAGGTAGGAGCATGCTGGAGATGTTCAACCATTGTTGTGCTTGAGCCCATTGTTGCAGCTACTTTGTCAATCCATCTTATTGAAGGTCTTCCTCTTTTTCACTGACCTACATTACCAAGCATGATGTCCTTCTCCAGGGACTGAACCCTCCTGATAACATGTCCAAAGTATGTGAGACAAAGTCTCGCCATCCTTGCTTCTAAAGAGCATTCTGGCTGTACTTCTTTCAAGACAGATTTGTTCGTTCTTTTGGCAGTCCAACACCATAATTAAAAAGGCATCATTTCTTCTTCAGTCTTCCTTATTCATTGTCCAGCTTTTGCATGTATATGAGGTAACTGAAAACACCATGGCTTGGGTCAGGTGCACCTTAGTCTTCAAGGTGACATCTTTGCTTTTTAACACTTTAATCTTTTGCAGCAGATTTGCACAATGCAACGCATCATTAGATTTCTTGACTGCTGCTTCCCTGGGCATCAGTTGTGGATCTATGTAAAATGAAATCCTTGACAACTTCAATCTTTTCTCTGTTTATCATGATGTTGCTTATTGGTCCAGTTGTGAGGATTTTTGTTTTCTTTA